>NC_086444.1:666552352-666844852 GCF_028390025.1 Pseudophryne corroboree | reverse complement strand
CGACATGTTTCGGGGACTAGCCCCGTCCTCAGGGCCTTAACAACCCAAACTGAACAAGAGACAGACATTTATACCCAACCCACAACATACAATCATGTGAAAATGTCACTCACCTGCTCCACGCCGCCATGCTGACTTCCAGACGCCGAAGAGCTCAGTCACGTCGCTCACCCCTGACGTCATCCAGCGGCGCCGCGTCTCCATCTCCTAGGCAACCGGACGGTACGCTCGCTGGGCGCCGGGGGATACTCGGCTACTCCGTGCTGACGACCCGTGATGTCATCTTGCGGCGCCAGTGGTGCGGTTACCGTGACAACCAAAACAAATCTAAATACAAAATCAAAAACATACGAACATTAATAAAATAACAGTTGTTAAAATACACTGCATAACTCTCCTACCAGCTGGTGGATAATGGATTAAAGACACAAAACAACAAGTTATAGGGGCTATATGTAGCTAGAGTACATTACGTTTAAGGTGCACTAAGGATTTGAGGTACTGGCCCACAAAACCATGTGTGGGTCTCTTCTGACTAAGCTACTGACCAAAGAGATTAATGCTAGGACAGATGATATATAACTTAGGGTAAATAAACCATTTTAAACCCATGGACTATATAGCAGTTGATAAATAAATACAAGTTGAGGGCATCATAGAAAACTCTGGAGGCCAAGGTTCTCATTCAAGCCCCGAGGGGATAAGGTACCTAATTTATGGATCCATCTAGATTCATGTTGTAATAGGGCGCGATCCCTGTCTCCCCCTCTAAGTGTCTTAGGGACATGGTCTATTAGGATAGCCCTAATGCTAGCCACTCCATGTTTAAATTCTAAGCAGTGTCGAGCGAAAGGTTGGTCACTCTGACCCTTCTCTAGTGCTTTTTTAATTCCACTCCTATGCAGAGCCATACGTTCACGAAACTGGCGTATGGTCTTACCCACATAGGTTAAACCGCAGGGGCAAATCAAAAGATACACCACATGAGTGGATGTGCACGTGAGGCGATGTTTAATGGGAATTTTATTACCAGTTAAAGGATGATTAAAACGGTTTCCCGTCATAAGGGTGTTACAGGTGGCGCAACCTAAACACCTGAAGCACCCCAATTTGGTTCTCAGAAAATGGGTTTCTTGTGCACTGGTGAGTTGGGTGACATCAAGTTTAACTATATGGTCACTAATGTTACGACCCCTGGTGTAACTAGGTAACAGAGCGGTATGGGCCAATGATGACAAGGCACCATCCGTCTGGATGATTGGCCATAATGATTTGGCCTTTTTAATTTTTCTATTAGTGGCCGTAGTAAATTTGGTGACCCAAGGGAGTTTAGAAATGTTTTTGCTTCTAGGTTTAGTAGCGGGACATAATGCTTGTTCCCGAGAAACACTAAGGGCTTTGCTTTTTGCTTTTTCTAATTCTCCTAAAGGGTAACCGCGTTGTGCAAACTTAAGCAACATATTGTCCATGGCTATCACAGTATCATTAGGGTCTGACGTAATGCGTCTAACCCTCATAAATTGAGAAAAGGGTAGACCCCTTTTCAATGGGCCAGGGTGAAAACTACGGAAGTCTAATAACATGTTCCTGTCAGTGGTCTTAACAAATAGGGATGTTGACAACTTCATCTGATTAATGGTAATGGATACGTCTAGATAATTGACCCTGGTATCATCAATGTTAAATGTGAATTGTACAGGATGCTGAGTCGCATTATGGACCTCCCACAAGTTGGTCAACTCCTCTCTAGACCCCTGCCATATTACTATCAAGTCATCGATGTACCTTCTGAAGTAAATACACTTAGACTCTATGATAGGGTCCAGGTAGAACATCTTAGTTTCCACCTGATGCATAAATGCGTTTGCGTACGACGGGGCCACTGCGGACCCCATCGCACACCCGGCAAGTTGCAAGAAAAAACGACCATTGAAGACAAAATAGTTCCTTCTTAGAACCTTATCTAACAATGTTAGAAAAAATGGTATATCTGGACCTTGATAGATAGCATTGTCTTGAATAAGGGTCCTCACAGCTTCTATACCGGCCTCATGCGGTATACATGTGTATAAGCTAGTCACATCCGAGCTGCAAAGCAACGCCCCCTCAGGTAAATCACCAAGGGCTTGTAGCTGTAGCAGAAGGGATGTGGTGTCCTTTAAATAAGAACGGAGTGATTGGATACATGGGTTCAAAAAGGCATCTAAGTATACTGCAATGGGGTGATATAGTGACCCTCTAGCAGACACGATAGGCCTGCCCGGTGGGTCCACCAACGTTTTATGGACCTTGGGGACCGTATAGAACAACGGGGCCTTAGGATGATCAATAGTAAGAGCCCTTACTGTATCTGCTACAATAAGGCCCTGTTCCTTAGATGTTAACAAAAAAGTATCCAGTTCCCTTTTGAATTCTTTGGTAGGGTCCATCGTGAGTCTCTTATACACCCTGACGTCTTTCAGTTGACGCTCACATTCTTTGATATATTCATCAAGGTTTAGAATCACAATGGACCCGCCCTTATCGGCTTTGCGAACCACTATGTCCGTTCGAAGGGACAAATCACGCAGAGTGTTCATCTCCGATCTAGTGAGGTTAGGGTGAGCCTGATCCAACTCGGAACTAGTGTCCTCAGTCTCCAGCATCCGCAAGAAAGTCCTAAGCCTGAATCCTTCAATTAGGACTTTCTTGCGGATGCTGGAGACTGAGGACACTAGTTCCGAGTTGGATCAGGCTCACCCTAACCTCACTAGATCGGAGATGAACACTCTGCGTGATTTGTCCCTTCGAACGGACATAGTGGTTCGCAAAGCCGATAAGGGCGGGTCCATTGTGATTCTAAACCTTGATGAATATATCAAAGAATGTGAGCGTCAACTGAAAGACGTCAGGGTGTATAAGAGACTCACGATGGACCCTACCAAAGAATTCAAAAGGGAACTGGATACTTTTTTGTTAACATCTAAGGAACAGGGCCTTATTGTAGCAGATACAGTAAGGGCTCTTACTATTGATCATCCTAAGGCCCCGTTGTTCTATACGGTCCCCAAGGTCCATAAAACGTTGGTGGACCCACCGGGCAGGCCTATCGTGTCTGCTAGAGGGTCACTATATCACCCCATTGCAGTATACTTAGATGCCTTTTTGAACCCATGTATCCAATCACTCCGTTCTTATTTAAAGGACACCACATCCCTTCTGCTACAGCTACAAGCCCTTGGTGATTTACCTGAGGGGGCGTTGCTTTGCAGCTCGGATGTGACTAGCTTATACACATGTATACCGCATGAGGCCGGTATAGAAGCTGTGAGGACCCTTATTCAAGACAATGCTATCTATCAAGGTCCAGATATACCATTTTTTCTAACATTGTTAGATAAGGTTCTAAGAAGGAACTATTTTGTCTTCAATGGTCGTTTTTTCTTGCAACTTGCCGGGTGTGCGATGGGGTCCGCAGTGGCCCCGTCGTACGCAAACGCATTTATGCATCAGGTGGAAACTAAGATGTTCTACCTGGACCCTATCATAGAGTCTAAGTGTATTTACTTCAGAAGGTACATCGATGACTTGATAGTAATATGGCAGGGGTCTAGAGAGGAGTTGACCAACTTGTGGGAGGTCCATAATGCGACTCAGCATCCTGTACAATTCACATTTAACATTGATGATACCAGGGTCAATTATCTAGACGTATCCATTACCATTAATCAGATGAAGTTGTCAACATCCCTATTTGTTAAGACCACTGACAGGAACATGTTATTAGACTTCCGTAGTTTTCACCCTGGCCCATTGAAAAGGGGTCTACCCTTTTCTCAATTTATGAGGGTTAGACGCATTACGTCAGACCCTAATGATACTGTGATAGCCATGGACAATATGTTGCTTAAGTTTGCACAACGCGGTTACCCTTTAGGAGAATTAGAAAAAGCAAAAAGCAAAGCCCTTAGTGTTTCTCGGGAACAAGCATTATGTCCCGCTACTAAACCTAGAAGCAAAAACATTTCTAAACTCCCTTGGGTCACCAAATTTACTACGGCCACTAATAGAAAAATTAAAAAGGCCAAATCATTATGGCCAATCATCCAGACGGATGGTGCCTTGTCATCATTGGCCCATACCGCTCTGTTACCTAGTTACACCAGGGGTCGTAACATTAGTGACCATATAGTTAAACTTGATGTCACCCAACTCACCAGTGCACAAGAAACCCATTTTCTGAGAACCAAATTGGGGTGCTTCAGGTGTTTAGGTTGCGCCACCTGTAACACCCTTATGACGGGAAACAGTTTTAATCATCCTTTAACTGGTAATAAAATTCCCATTAAACATCGCCTCACGTGCACATCCACTCATGTGGTGTATCTTTTGATTTGCCCCTGCGGTTTAACCTATGTGGGTAAGACCATACGCCAGTTTCGTGAACGTATGGCTCTGCATAGGAGTGGAATTAAAAAAGCACTAGAGAAGGGTCAGAGTGACCAACCTTTCGCTCGACACTGCTTAGAATTTAAACATGGAGTGGCTAGCATTAGGGCTATCCTAATAGACCATGTCCCTAAGACACTTAGAGGGGGAGACAGGGATCGCGCCCTATTACAACATGAATCTAGATGGATCCATAAATTAGGTACCTTATCCCCTCGGGGCTTGAATGAGAACCTTGGCCTCCAGAGTTTTCTATGATGCCCTCAACTTGTATTTATTTATCAACTGCTATATAGTCCATGGGTTTAAAATGGTTTATTTACCCTAAGTTATATATCATCTGTCCTAGCATTAATCTCTTTGGTCAGTAGCTTAGTCAGAAGAGACCCACACATGGTTTTGTGGGCCAGTACCTCAAATCCTTAGTGCACCTTAAACGTAATGTACTCTAGCTACATATAGCCCCTATAACTTGTTGTTTTGTGTCTTTAATCCATTATCCACCAGCTGGTAGGAGAGTTATGCAGTGTATTTTAACAACTGTTATTTTATTAATGTTCGTATGTTTTTGATTTTGTATTTAGATTTGTTTTGGTTGTCGCGGTAACCGCACCACTGGCGCCGCAAGATGACATCACGGGTCGTCAGCACGGAGTAGCCGAGTATCCCCCGGCGCCCAGCGAGCGTACCGTCCGGTTGCCTAGGAGATGGAGACGCGGCGCCGCTGGATGACGTCAGGGGTGAGCGACGTGACTGAGCTCTTCGGCGTCTGGAAGTCAGCATGGCGGCGTGGAGCAGGTGAGTGACATTTTCACATGATTGTATGTTGTGGGTTGGGTATAAATGTCTGTCTCTTGTTCAGTTTGGGTTGTTAAGGCCCTGAGGACGGGGCTAGTCCCCGAAACATGTCGGATCAATAAAACTGATTTTCTACACATGCAACAGCCTGCTTGAGTGCCACCCTCATTCTCTATCATACTCATTGAGGACTCTGCCTCTGGGAGGGCACCGCAGCACTTTAAACAGGTTACAAGAGGAGTGCCGGGATCTTCCATATCTATATATATATATATATATATATATATATATATATATATATATATATATATATATATACGTACATACACACACACACTAACAAGTGGTGCTCATAAGTTTGCATACCCTAGCAGAATTTGTGATTTTCTGGCCATGTGTCAGAGAATATGAATGATAACTCACAAACTTTTCTTTCACTCATGGTTAGTGGTTGGGTGAAGCCATTTATTGTCAAACTGTGTTTACTCTTTTTAAATCATAATGACAACAGAAACTACCCAAATGACTCTGATCAAAAGTATACATACCCTGGAGATTTTGCCCTGATAACATGCACACAAGTTGACACAATTGGGTTTGAATGGCTACTAAAGGTAACCATCCTCACCTGTGATGTTTGCTTGTAATCAGTGTGTGTATAAAAGGTCAGTGAGTTTCTGGACTCCTGAAAGACCCTTGCATCTTTCATCCAGTGCTGCACTGACGTGTCTGGATTCTGAGTCATGGGGAAAGCAAAAGAATTGTCAAAGGATCTGCGGGAAAAGGTAATTGAACAGTATAAAACAGAAAAGGGATATAAAAAGATATCCAAGCAATTGAGAATGCCAATCAGCAGTGTTCAAACTGTAATTAAGAAGTGGAAAATGAGGGATTCTGTGGAAACCAAATCACTTCAGGTAGACCAACAAAAATTTCAGCCATAACTGCCAGGAAAATTGTTCGGGATGCAAAGAAAAATCCACAAATAACTTCAGCTGAAATACAGGACTCTCTGAAAAAAAGTGGTGTGGTTGTTTCAAGATGCACAATAAGGAGGCATTTGAAGAAAAATGAGCTGCATGGTCGAGTCGCCAGAAGAAAGCCATTACTACGCAAATGCCACAAAACATCCCGCTTACAATACTCCAAACAGCACAGAGACAAGCCTCAAAACTTCTGGAACAAAGTCATGTGGAGTGATGAGACCAAAATTTTACTTTTTGGCCACAACCATAAACGTTACATTTGGAGTGGCGTCAACAAGGCCTATGATGAAAGGTACACCATTCCTACTGTGAAACACGGAGGTGGATCGCTGATGTTTTGGGGATGTGTGAGCTACAAAGGCACTGGAAACTTGGTCAAAATTGATGGCAAGATGAATGCAGCATGTTATCAGAAAATACTGGAGGAAAATTTGCACTCATCAGCCCGGAAGCTGCACATGGGACATACTTGGACGTTCCAACATGACAATGATCCAAAACACAAAACAAACAAAACAAATTGGCTACAGCAGAATAAAAGTGAAGGTTCTGGAGTGGCCATCTCAGTCTCCTGACCTCAATATCATTGAGCCACTCTGGGGAGATCTCAAACGTGCAGTTCATGCAAGACATCCCAAGAATTAACAGGAACTGGAGGCTTTTTGCCAAGAAGAATGGGTAGCTTTACCATCTGAGAAAATAAAGAGCCTCATCCACAACTACCACAAAAGACTTCAAGCTGTCATTGATGTTAAAGGGGGCAATACACGGTATTAAGAACTGGGGTATGAAAACTTTTGATCAGGGTCATTTGGGTAGTTTCTCTTGTCATTATGATTTAAAAAGAGTAAACACAGAAGTTTGACAATAAATGGCTTAACCCAACTACTAACCATGAGTGAAAGAAAAGTTTGTGAGTTATCATTCATATTCTCTGACAAATGGCCAGAAAATCACAAATTCTGCTAGGGTATGTAAACTTATGAGCACAACTGTACATATATATATATATATATATATATATATATATATATATATATATGTGTGTGTGTGTGTGTGTGTGTGTGTGTGTGTGTGTGTGTGTGTGTATGTGTATATATATATAAATATATATATATATATATATATATATATATATATATATATATATATATATATATAAAAAAAATATAAATATATATAAATATATATATATATATATATATATATATATATATATATATATATATATATATATATATATATATATATGATTTTAAACCTACCGGTAAATCTTTTTCTCGTAGTCCGTAGAGGATGCTGGGGACTCCGTAAGGACCATGGGGATAGACGGGCTCCGCAGGAGACATGGGCACTTTAAGAAAGACTTTAGGTATGGGTGTCCACTGGCTCCTCCCTCTATGCCCCTCCTCCAGACCTCAGTTACAGAAACCGTGCCCAGAGGAGAAGGACAGTATGAAGAAAGGATTTTTGTTAATCCAAGGGCAAGATTCATACCAGCCACACCAATCACACCGTATAACTTGTGTACATACTAACCAGTTAACAGTATGAAAACAATGTAGCATCAGTCCAAAACCGATGAAAACTATAACATAACCCTTATGTAAGCAAAACTATATACAAGTCTTGAAGAAGTAGTCCGCACTTGGGACGGGCGCCCAGCATCCTCTACGGACTACGAGTAAAATATTTACCGGTAGGTTTAAAATCTTATTTTCTCTTACGTCCTAGAGGATGCTGGGGACTCCGTAAGAACCATGGGGATTATACCAAAGCTCCCAAACGGGCGGGAGAGTGCGGATGACTCTGCAGCACCGATTGAGCAAACAGGAGGTCCTCCTCAGCCAGGGTATCAAACTTAAAGAACTTTGCAAAGGTGTTTGAACCCGACCAAGTAGCAGCTCGGCATAGTTGTAGTGCCGAGACCCCTCGGGCAGCCGCCCAAGACGAGCCCACCTTCCTAGTGGAATGGGCCTTGACCGATTTTGGTAACGGCAATCCAGCCGTAGAATGCGCCTGCTGAATCGTGTTACAGATCCAGCGAGCAATAGTCTGCTTTGAAGCAGGGGCGCCAACCTTGTTGGCTGCATATAGGACAAACAGTGCTTCTGTTTTTCTGACTCTAGCCGTTCTGGCCACGTAAATTTTCAAAGCCCTGACTACATCAAGGGACTCGGAATCCTCCAAGTCTCGCGTAGCCACAGACACCACAATAGGTTGGTTCATATGAAAAGATGACACCACCTTAGGCAAGAATTGAGGACGGGTCCGCAATTCCTTTCTATCCATATGGAAAACCAGATAGGGGCTTTTATGAGACAAAGCCACCAATTCCGACACTCGCCTAGCCGAAGCCAAGGCTAATAACATGACCACCTTCCAAGTGAGATATTTTAACTCCACCGTTTGAAGTGGTTCAAACCAGTGCGACTTAAGGAAACTCAACACCACGTTAAGGTCCCAAGGCGCCACCGGAGGTATAAAAGGAGGCTGAATATGCAGCACTCCCTTCACAAACGTCTGTACTTCTGGGAGAGAAGCCAATTCTATTTGAAAGAAAATAGATAAGGCCGAAATCTGAACCTTAATGGAGCCTAATTTTAGGCCCAAATTCACTCCAGTCTGTAGGAAGTGAAGGAAACGGCCCAGATGGAATTCTTCCGTAGGAGCATTCCTGGCCTCACACCAAGAAACATATTTTCGCCCTATACGGTGATAATGTTTAGCTGTCACGTCCTTCCTAGCCTATATAAGCGTAGGAATGACCTCATCCGGAATGCCACTTTCTGCTAGGAACCTGCGTTCAACCGCCACGCCGTCAAACGCAGACGCAGTAAGTCTTGGAACAGACAGGGCCCCTGTTGCAACAGGTCCTGTCGTAGAGGAAGAGGCCACGGATCTTCTGTGAGCATTTCCAGCAGATCCGGATACCAGGTCCTTCGTGGCCAATCTGGAAAAATGAGAATTGTTCTCACTCCTCTTTTTCTTATTATTCTCAACACCTTGGGTATGAGAGGAGGAGGAGGAAACACATAGACCGACTGGAACACCCACGGTGTCACTAGGGCGTCTACAGCTACCGCCTGAGGGTCTTTTGATCTGGCGCAATACCTCTGTAGCTTTTTGTTGAGGCGGGACGCCATCATGTCTATCTGGGGCAGTCCCCACTGACTTGCAATCTGTGCGAAGACTTCCTGATGAAGTCCCCACTCTCCTGGATGCAGGTCGTGTCTGCTGAGGAAGTCTGCTTCCCAGTTCTCCACTCCCGGAATGAACACTGCTGACAGTGCGCTTACATGATTTTCCGCCCAGCGAAGAATCCTGGTGGCTTCCGCCATTGCCACTCTGCTCCTTGTGCCGCCTTGGCAGTTTACATGAGCCACTGCGGTGATGTTGTCTGACTGGATCAGAACTGGTTGGTCGCGTAGTAAGGTCACCGCTTCACGTAGGGCGTTGTATATGGCCCTCAGTTCCAGGATGTTGATGTGAAGACAAGTCTCTTGACTTGACCAAAGACCTTGGAAGTTTCTTCCCTGTGTGACTGCTCCCCACCCTCAGAGGCTCGCATCCGTGGTCACCAGGATCCAGTCCTGAATGCCGAACCTGCAGCCTTCTAGAAGGTGAGCACTCTGCAGCCACCACAGGAGAGATACCCTGGCTCTGGGGGACAGGGTGATCAACTGATGAATTTGTAGATGTGACCCGGACCACTTGTCCAGTAGGTCCCATTGGAAAGTCCTCGCATGGAACCTGCCGAAGGGAATGGCTTCGTATGATGCCACCATCTTTCCCAGGACTCGAGTGCAGTGATGCACTGACACCTGTTATGGCTTCAATAGGTTCCTGACCAGAGTCATGAGTTCCTGAGCTTTTTCTATCGGAAGATAAACCCTTTTCTGGTCTGTATCCAGAATCATGCCCAAGAAGGTCAGACGAGTCGTAGGAACCAATTGCGACTTTGGGATATTGAGAATCCAGCCGTGTTGCTGTAACACCTTCAGTGAAAGTGAGACGCTGTTCAGCAACTGCTCTCTTGATCTCGCTTTTATGAGGAGATCGTCCAAGTACAGGATAATTGTGACACCTTGCTTGCGCAGGAGCACCATCATTTCCACCATTATCTTGGTGAAAATCCTCGGGGCCATGGAAAGCCCAAACGGCAACGTCTGAAATTGGTAATAACAATCCTGTACCGCAAATCTCAGGTACGCCTGATGAGGTGGATAAATGGGAACATGAAGGTATGCATCCTTTATGTCCAGAGATACCATAACCCCCCCCCCCCCCCCCTTCCAGGCTGGCGATGACCGCTGTTAGCGATTCCATCTTGAACCTTTTCAAGTATAGGTTCAGGGATTTTACATTTAAAATGGGTCTGACCGAACCGTCCGGTTTCGGGACTACAAACAGGGTTGAGTAATATCCCTTCCCTTGTTGAAGCAGGGGAACCTTGACCACCACCTGTTGAAGCTACAATTTGTGAATTGCATTTAACACTATCTCCCTTTCCGGGGGAGAAGCTGGTAGGGCCGATTTGAAAAACCGGCGAGGAGGCACCTCTTCAAATTCCAGCTTGTAACCCTGAGAAACAATTTCCATTGCCCAGGGATCCACCTGTGAGTGAACCCAGATGTGGCTGAAAATTCGAAGACGTGCCCCCACTGGGGCGGACTCCTTTAGCGGAGCCCCAGCGTCATGCGGTGGATTTTGTAGAGGCCGGGGTGGACTTCTGTTCCTGGGAACTAGCTGTGTTGTGCAGCTTTTTTCCTCTGCCCTTACCTCTGGCAAGAAAGGACGCGCCTCGTACTTTGTTTCTTTGTGATCGAAAGGACTGCATTTGATAATGTGGCGCTTTCTTAGGCTGTGGGGGAATATAAGGCAAAAAATTTGATCTACCAGCTGTAGCTGTGGAGACCAGGTCCGAGAGACCTTCCCCAAACAATTCCTCACCCTTGTAAGGTAAAATCTCCATATGCCTCGTTGAGTCGGCATCACCTGTCCATTGCCGGGTCCATAGGACTCGTCTAGCAGAAATCGACATAGCGTTGATTCTAGAACCCAGTAGACTAATGTCTCTTTGAGCATCTCTCATATATAAGACAGCATCTTTTATATGCCCTAGGGTCAATAAAATGGTATCCTTATCTAGGGTCTCAATTTCCGCTGATAAGGTATCTGTCCATGCTGCTACAGCGCTACAAACCCAGGCCGACGCAATTGCCGGTCTGAGTAAGGTACCAGAATGTGTGTAAATGGACTTCGAGGTAACCTCCTGCTTGCGGTCCGCAGGATCCCTGACGGTAGCTGTATCTTGGGATGGCAGCGCTACCTTTTTGGATAAGCGTGTCAATGCATTGTCTACCCTAGGGGAGGATTCCCACCGTATCCTGTCCGTTGGCGGGAAAGAATACGCCATAAGAATCCTTTTGGGAATCTGCAGTTTTTTGTCTAGAGATTCCCAAGCTTTTTCACATAATTCGTTCAACTCACGTAAGGGGGGAAAGGTTACCTCAGGTTTCTTTCCCTTATACATGTGTACCCTCGTGTCAGGGACAGGGGGTTCCTCTGTGATATGCAAAACATCTTTTATTGCAATAATCATATATCGAATACATTTAGCGACTTTTGGCTGTAACTTTGCATCATCGTAGTCGACACTGGAGTCAGAATCCGTGTCGGTATATGTGTCTACTATTTGGGATAGTGGGCGCTTTTGAGACCCCGAAGGTCCCTGCGACATAGGGACAGACCTGGGTTGACTCCCTGGCTGTTCCCTAGCTTCAGCTTTGTCTAATCTTTTGTGCAATAAATTTACATTAGCACTTAAAACATTCCACATATCCATCCAGTCAGGTGTCGGCATTGTCGACGGAGACACCACATTCATTTGTTCCCCCTCCTCCCTAGGCGAGCCTTCTACCCCAGACATGTCGACACACGCGTACAGACACACCACACACTCAGGGAATCCTCTTATCTGAAGACAGTTCCCCCACAAGGCCCTTTGGAGAGACAGAGAGAGAGTATACCAGCACACACCCAGCGCTATATGACCCAGGAAAAAACACAATAAATAATAAGAATTTACTCACCGGTAATTCTATTTCTCGTAGTCCGTAGTGGATGCTGGGAACTCCGTAAGGACCATGGGGAATAGCGGGCTCTGAAGGAGGCTGGGCACTCTAGAAAGATTTATGACTACATGGTGTGCACTGGCTCCTCCCACTATGACCCTCCTCCAAGCCTCAGTTAGGACACTGTGCCCGGACGAGCTGACATAATAAGGAAGGATTTTGAATCCCGGGTAAGACTCATACCAGCCACACCAATCACACTGTACAACTCGTGATACTATATCCAGTTTGACAGTATGAAAAACAACTGAGCCTCTCAACAGATGGCTCAACAATAACCCTTTAGTTAACAATAACTATTTACAAGTATTGCAGACAAATCCGCACTTGGGATGGGCGCCCAGCATCCACTACGGACTACGAGAAATAGAATTACCGGTGAGTAAATTCTTATTTTCTCTGACGTCCTAGTGGATGCTGGGAACTCCGTAAGGACCATGGGGATTATACCAAAGCTCCCAAACGGGCGGGAGAGTGCGGATGACTCTGCAGCACCGAATGAGAGAACTCCAGGTCCTCCTCAGCCAGGGTATCAAATTTGTAGAATTTTGCAAACGTGTTTGCCCCTGACCAAGTAGCTGCTCGGCAAAGTTGTAAAGCCGAGACCCCTCGGGCAGCCGCCCAATATGAGCCCACTTTCCTTGTGGAATGGGCATTTACAGATTTTGGCTGTGGCAGGCCTGCCACAGAATGTGCAAGCTGAATTGTACTACAAATCCAGCGAGCAATAGTCTGCTTAGAAGCAGGAGCACCCAGCTTGTTGGGTGCATACAGGATAAACAGCGAGTCAGATTTTCTGACTCCAGCCGTCCTGGAAACATATATTTTCAGGGCCCTGACAACGTCCAGCAACTTGGAGTCCTCCAAATCCTTAGTAGCCGCAGGCACCACAATAGGCTGGTTCAGGTGAAACGCTGACACCACCTTAGGTAGAAACTGGGGACGAGTCCTCAATTCTGCCCTATCCATATGGAAAATCAGATAAGGGCTTTTACATGATAAAGCCGCCAATTCTGACACTCGCCTGGCTGAAGCCAAGGCCAATAACATGACCACTTTCCACGTGAGATATTTTAGATCCACGGTTTTTAGTGGCTCAAACCAATGTGATTTTAAGAAACTCAACACCACGTTGAGATCCCAAGGTGCCACAGGGGGCACAAACGGGGGCTGAATATGCAGCACTCCTTTCACAAATGTCTGAACTTCAGGTACTGAAGCTAGTTCTTTTTGAAAGAAAATCGACAGAGCCGAGATCTGTACTTTAATGGAGCCTAGCTTTAGGCCCATATTCACTCCTGCTTGCAGGAAATGCAGAAATCGACCCAGCTGAAATTCCTCTGTTGGGGCCTTTTTTGCCTCGCACCATGCAACATATTTCCGCCATATGCGGTGATAATGCTTTGCCGTAACATCTTTCCTGGCCTTAATAAGCGTAGGAATGACTTCTTCCGGAATACCCTTTTCCTTCAGGATCCGGTGTTCAACCGCCATGCCGTCAAACGCAGCCGCGGTAAGTCTTGGAACAGACAGGGACCCTGCTGTAGCAGGTCCTGTCTGAGCGGTAGAGGCCACGGGTCCTCTGAGAGCATCTCTTGAAGTTCCGGGTACCACGCTCGTCTTGGCCAATCCGGAACCACGAGAATTGTGTTTACTCCTCGCTTTCTTATTATTCTCAATACCTTTGGTATGAGAGGCAGAGGAGGGAAAACATAAACCGACCGGTACACCCACGGTGTCACTAGAGCGTCCACAGCTATCGCCTGAGGGTCCCTTGACCTGGCGCAATATCTTTTTAACTTTTTGTTGAGGCGGGACGCCATCATGTCCACCTGTGGTTTTTCCCAACGGTTTACCAGCATCTGGAAAACTTCTGGATGAAGTCCCCACTCTCCCGGGTGGAGGTCGTGTCTGCTGAGGAAGTCTGCTTCCCAGTTGTCCACTCCCGGAATGAACACTGCTGACAGTGCTAGTACATGATTCTCCGCCCATCGGAGAATTCTTGTGGCTTCTGCCATCACCATCCTGCTTCTTGTGCCTCCCTGTCGATTTACATGGGCGACTGCCGTGATGTTGTCTGACTGGATCAGCACTGGCTGCCGTAGAAGCAGGGATTTTGCTTGACTTAGGGCATTGTAGATGGCCCTTAGTTCCAGAATATTTATGTGAAGGGAAGTCTCCTGACTCGACCATAGTCCTTGGAAGTTTCTTCCCTGTGTGACTGCCCCCCAGCCTCGAAGGCTGGCATCCGTGGTCACCAGGACCCAGTCCTGTATGCCGAACCTGCGGCCCTCTAGAAGATGGGCACTCTGCAGCCACCACAGTAGAGACACCCTGGTTCTTGGAGACAGGGTTATTAAGCGATGCATCTGAAGATGCGATCCGGACCACGGGTCCAACAGGTCCCACTGAAAGATTCTGGCATGGAACCTGCCGAAGGGAATTGCTTCGTAAGAAGCCACCATCTTTCCCAGGACCCGCGTGCAGCGATGCACTGATACCTGTTTTGGTTTCAGGAGGTCTCTGACTAGAGATGACAACTCCCTGGCTTTCTCCTCCGGGAGAAACACTTTTTTCTGGACTGTATCCAGAATCATACCCAGGAACAGTAGCCGTGTCGTCGGAACCAGCTGTGACTTTGGGATATTCAGAATCCAGCCGTGCTGGTGCAGCACCTCCTGAGATAGTGCTACTCCCACCAACAACTGTTCCTTGGACCTCGCTTTTATTAGGAGATCGTCCAAGTACGGGATAATTAAAACTCCCTTTTTTCGAAGGAGTATCATCATTTCCGCCATAACCTTGGTAAATACCCTCGGTGCCGTGGACAGTCCAAACGGCAGCGTCTGGAATTGGTAATGGCAATCCTGTACCACAAATCTGAGGTACTCCTGGTGAGGATGGTAAATGGGGACATGCAAGTAAGCATCCTTGATGTCCAGGGATACCATGTAATCCCCCTCGTCCAGGCTTGCAATAACCGCCCTGAGCGATTCCATCTTGAACTTGAATTTTTTTATGTATGTGTTCAAGGATTTCAAATTTAAAATGGGTCTCACCGAACCGCCCGGTTTCGGTACCACAAATAGTGTGGAATAGTAACCCCGGCCTTGTTGAAGTAGGGGTACCTTGATTATCACCTGCTGGGAATACAGCTTGTGAATTGCCGCTAGCACCGCCTCCCTGTCTGATAGAGCAATCGGCAAGGCAGATTTTAGGAACCTGTGGGGTGGAGACGCCTCGAATTCCAGTTTATACCCCTGAGATACTATTTGAAGGATCCAGGGATCCACCTGTGAGCGAGCCCACTGATCGCTGAAATTCTTGAGGCGGCCCCCCACCGTACCTGGCTCCGCCTGTGGAGCCCCACCGTCATGCGGCGGACTTGGAAGAAGAAGCGGGGGAGGACTTTTGCTCCTGGGAACCTGCTGTTTGTTGCAGCCTTTTTCCCCTACCTCTGCCTCTGGACAGAAAAGACCCGCCTTTTCCACGCCTGTTTTTCTGGGTCCGAAAGGACTGAACCTGATAAAACGGCGCCTTCTTAGGCTGTGAGGGGACATGGGGTAAAAATGCTGACTTCCCAGACGTTGCTGTGGAAACTAGGTCCGAGAGACCATCCCCAAATAATTCCTCACCCTTATATGGCAAAACTTCCATGTGCCTTTTAGAATCTGCATCTCCTGTCCACTGGCGAGTCCATAAGCCTCTCCTAGCAGAAATGGACAATGCACTTACTTTAGATGCCAGTCGGCAGATTTCCCTCTGTGCATCTCTCATATATAAGACTGAGTCTTTGATATGGTCTATGGTTAGCAGGATCGTGTCTCTGTCTAATTTGTCAATATTTTCTGACAGTTTATCTGACCACGCAGCGGCAGCACTGCACATCCAAGCTGACGCAATAGCTGGCCTAAGTATAATGCCTGAGTGTGTATATACAGACTTCAGGATCGCCTCCTGCTTTCTATCAGCAGGTTCCTTGAGGGCGGCCGTATCCGGAGACGGTAGTGCCACCTTTTTAGACAAACGTGTGAGCGCTTTATCCACCCTAGGAGGTGTATCCCAACGTGACCTATCCTCTGGCGGGAAAGGGAACGCCATTAGTACCTTCTTAGGAATTACCAATTTTTTATCAGGGAAAGCCCACGCTTCTTCACACACTTCATTTAATTAATCTGATGGGGGAAAAAACTACAGGTAGTTTTTTCTCCCCAAACATAATACCCTTTTTAGTGGTACCTGTATTTATACAGGTTGAGTATCCCATATCCAAATATTCCGAAATACGGAATATTCCGAAATACGGACTTTTTTGAGTGAGAGTGAGATAGTGAAACTTTTGTTTTTTGATGGCTCAATGTACACAAACTTTGTTTAATACACAAAGTTATTAAAAATATTGTATTAAATGACCTTCAGGCTGTGTGTATAAGGTGTATATGAAACATACATGATTTGTGTGAATGTACACACACTTTGTTTATTGCACAAAGTTATTAAAAATATTGGCTAAAATTACCTTCAGGCTGTGTGTACAAGGTGTATATGTAACATAAATGCATTCTGTGCTTAGATTTAGGTCCCATCACCATGATATCTCATTATGGTATGCAATTATTCCAAAATACGGAAAAATCCGATATCCAAAATACCTCTGGTCCCAAGCATTTTGGATAAGGGATACTCAACCTGTATCAGAAATGTGTAACACCTCTTTCATTGCCTTAATCATGCAGTGAATGGCCTTAGTGGGCATCAGGTTAGACTCATCGTCGTCGACACTGGTGTCAGTATCAGTGTCGACATCTGGGTCTGCGGTCTGAGGTAGCGGGCGTTTTAGAGCCCCTGATGACCTGTGCGACGCCTGGACAGGCACGAGCTGAGAAGTCGGCTGTCCCACATTTGGCATGTCGTCAAATTTCTTATGTAAAGAGTCTATACGTGCACTCATTTCTTTCCATAAGCTCAACCACTCAGGTGTCTGCCCCGCAGGGGGTGACATCCCTTCTAAAGGCATCTGCTCCGTCTCCACATCATTATCCTCATCAAACATGTCGACACAGCCGTACCGACACACCGCACACACACAGGGAATGCTCCAACAGAGGACAGGACCCACAAAAGCCCTTTGGGGGGACAGAGTGAGAGTATGCCAGCACACACCAGAGCGCTATATAATGCAGGGACTAACTGAGTTATGTCCCCTATAGCTGCTTTTTCTATATAATTGTATACTGCGCCTAAATTTAGTGCCCCCCCTCTCTTCTTTTTTTTTTCTGTAGTGTAGACTGCAGGGGAGAGCCAGGGAGCTTCCTTCCAGCGGATCTGTGAAGGAGAAATGGCGCCAGTGTGCTGAGGGAGATAGCTCCGCCCCTTTTCCGCGGACTATTCTCCCGCTTTTTTCTATATTCTGGCAGGGGTATTTTCCACATATATAGCCTCTGGGGCTATATATTGTGGTATTTTTGCAAGCCAAGGTGTTATTATTGCTTCTCAGGGCGCCCCCCCCCAGCGCCCTGCACCCTCAGTGAATGGAGTGTGAAGTGTGTGTGAGGAGCAATGGCGCACAGCTGCAGTGCTGTGCGCTACCTTGGTGAAGACTGATGTCTTCTGCCGCCGATTTTCCGGACCTCTTCTTGCTTCTGGCTCTGTAAGGGGGACGGCGGAGCGGCTCCGGAACCGAACACCAAGGCTGGGCCTGCGGTCGATCCCTCTGGAGCTAATGGTGTCCAGTAGCCTAAGAAGCCCAAGCTGGCTGCAAGCAGGCAGGTTCACTTCTTCTCCCCTTAGTCCCTCGCTGCAGTGAGCCTGTTGCCAGCAGGTCTCACTGAAAATAAAAAACCTAATTTCTATCTTTCTTTCTAAAGGCTCAGGAGAGCCCCTAGTGTGCCCAATCCACTCTGCACTTCAGGTGAGTTCGCTTCTTCTCCCCTTAGTCCCTCGATGCAGTGAGCCTGTTGCCAGCAGGTCTCACTGAAAATAAAAAACCTAAAACTAAAACTTTCACTAAGAAGCTCAGGAGAGCCCCTAGTGTGCACCCTTCTCGGCCGGGCACAAAATCTAACTGAGGCTTGGAGGAGGGTCATAGTGGGAGGAGCCAGTGCACACCAGGTAGTCATAAATCTTTCTAGAGTGCCCAGCCTCCTTCGGAGCCCGCTATTCCCCATGGCCCTTACGGAGTTCCCAGCATCCACTAGGACGTCAGAGAAATATGTTTACCCAGTAGCGCTGTTTTTATATATATATATATATATATATATATATATATATATATATATATATATATATATATATATGCCAAATTATGTGCCGCCCCCCCCCCTTCTTTAAAACCCTCTTTCACCGTGGAATAAGCAGGGGAGAGTCCGGGGAGCTTCCTCTCAGCGCTGTGCTGTGGAGAAAATGGCGCTGGTGAGTGCTGAGGGAGAAGCCCCGCCCCCTCGGCGGAGGGCTTCTGTCCCGCTCAAATATACTAAAAAACTGGCGGGGGCTCTTTATATATACAGTGCCCAGCTATGTTTATATGTGTGTATATATGTGAATATATGTGTATATATGTGTGTGTGTGTGTGTGTGTGTGTGTGTGTGTGTGTGTGTGTGTGTGTGTGTGTGTGTGTGTGTGTGTATATATATATATATATATATATATACTAGTGATGAGCGGATTCGGTTTTACTCGGTTCTCAAAACTGAATCTTATTGGCTCACTGATGTCACGTGTTTTGGATAGCCAATAAGATTCGGTTTTGAGAACCGAGTAAAACCGAGTAAAACCGAATCCGCTCATCACTAATATATACACACATACACACACACACACACATATATATAATAAGAATTTACTTACCGATAATTCTATTTCTCGGAGTCCGTAGTGGATGCTGGGGTTCCTGAAAGGACCATGGGGAATAGCGGCTCCGCAGGAGACAGGGCACAAAAAAGTAAAGCTTTACTAGGTCAGGTGGTGTGCACTGGCTCCTCCCCCTATGACCCTCCTCCAGACTCCAGTTAGGTACTGTGCCCGGACGAGCATACACAATAAGGGAGGCATTTTGAATCCCGGGTAAGACTCATACCAGCCACACCAATCACACCGTACAACTTGTGATCTAAACCCAGTTAACAGTATGACAACAGAAAGGGCCTCTTAAAGATGGCTCCTTAACAATAACCCGAATTAGTTAACAATAACTATGTACAAGTATTGCAGATAATCCGCACTTGGGATGGGCGCCCAGCATCCACTACGGACTCCGAGAAATAGAATTATCGGTAAGTAAATTCTTATTTTCTCTATCGTCCTAAGTGGATGCTGGGGTTCCTGAAAGGACCATGGGGATTATACCAAAGCTCCCAAACGGGCGGGAGAGTGCGGATGACTCTGCAGCACCGAATGAGAGAACTCCAGGTCCTCCTTTGCCAGGGTATCAAATTTGTAAAATTTTACAAACGTGTTCTCCCCCGACCACGTAGCTGCTCGGCAGAGTTGTAATGCCGAGACCCCTCGGGCAGCCGCCCAAGATGAGCCCACCTTCCTTGTGGAGTGGGCTTTTACAGTTTTAGGCTGTGGCAGGCCTGCCACAGAATGTGCAAGTTGAATTGTGTTACAAATCCAACGAGCAATCGACTGCTTAGAAGCAGGTGCGCCCAACTTGTTGGGTGCATACAATATAAACAGCGAGTCAGATTTTCTGACTCCAGCCGTCCTTGCAATGTATATTTTTAAGGCTCTGACAACGTCCAACAACTTGGAGTCCTCCAAGTCGCTAGTGGCCGCAGGCACCACAATAGGTTGGTTCAGATGAAATGCTGATACCACTTTAGGGAGAAAATGCGGACGAGTCCGCAGTTCTGCCCTATCCGAATGGAAGATTAGATAAGGACTTTTATAAGATAAAGCCGCCAATTCAGATACTCTCCTGGCAGAGGCCAGGGCTAGTAACATAGTCACTTTCAATGTGAGATATTTCAAATCCACCTTTTTCAATGGTTCAAACCAATGGGATTTGAGGAAATCTAAAACTACATTTAGATCCCACGGTGCCACCGGAGGCACCACAGGAGGCTGTATATGCAGTACTCCCTTGACAAAAGTCTGGACCTCAGGGACAGAGGCCAATTCTTTTTGGAAGAATATTGACAGGGCCGAAATTTGAACCTTAATGGATCCCAATTTGAGACCCATAGATAATCCTGATTGCAGGAAATGTAGGAAACGACCCAGTTGGAATTCCTCCGTCGGAACTCTCCGATCCTCGCACCACGCTACATATTTTCGCCAAATGCGGTGATAATGTTTCACGGTGACTTCCTTCCGTGCCTTAATCAAGGTAGGAATGACTTCTTCTGGAATGCCTTTCCCTTTTAGGATCTGGCGTTCAACCGCCATGCCGTCAAACGCAGCCGCGGTAAGTCTTGAAAAAGACAGGGACCCTGCTGTAGCAGGTCCCTTCTCAGAGGTAGAGGCCACGGTTCGTCCGTGAGCATCTCTTGAAGTTCCGGATACCAAGTCCTTCTCGGCCAATCCGGAACCACTAGTATTGTTCTTACTCTTCTTTGCCGTATGATCTTCAATACCTTTGGTATGAGCGGCAGAGGAGGAAACACATACACTGACTGGTACACCCAAGGAGTTACCAGTGCGTCCACAGCTATTGCCTGTGGATCTCTTGACCTGGCGCAATATTTGTCCAGTTTCTTGTTGAGGCGAGACGCCATCATGTCTACAATTGGTCTTTCCCAACGGTCTATTAACATGTTGAAGACTTCTGGATGTAGACCCCACTCTCCCGGATGAAGATCGTGTCTGCTGAGGAAGTCTGCTTCCCAGTTGTCCACGCCCGGGATGAACACTGCTGACAGTGCTATCACGTGATTCTCCGCCCAGCGAAGAATCTTGGCAGCTTCTGCCATTGCACTCCTGCTTCTTGTGCCGCCCTGCCTGTTTACATGGGCGACCGCCGTGATGTTGTCCGACTGAATCAACACCGGCTTTCCTTGCAGGAGAAGTTCCGCCTGGCTTAGAGCATTGTAGATTGCTCTTAGTTCCAGAATGTTTATGTGAAGAGACTTTTCCAGACTCGTCCATACTCCCTGGAAGTTTCTTCCTTGTGTGACTGCTCCCCAGCCTCTCAGGCTGGCGTCCGTGGTCACCAGGATCCAATCCTGAATGCCGAATCTGCGGCCTTCTAATAGGTGAGCCTTCTGCAACCACCACAGAAGTGACACCCTTGTCTTTGGTGACAGGGTTATTCGCAGGTGCATCTGCAGATGCGACCCTGACCATTTGTCCAACAGATCCCTTTGGAATATTCTTGCATGGAATCTGCCGAATGGAATTGCTTCGTAAGAAGCCACCATTTTTCCCAGGACTCTTGTGCATTGATGTACTGACACTTTTCCTGGTTTTAGGAGGTTCCTGACCAGATCGGATAACTCCTTGGCTTTTTCCTCTGGAAGGAAAACCTTTTTCTGAACCGTGTCCAGAATCATTCCTAGGAACAGCAGACGAGTTGTCGGGATTAAATGGGATTTTGGAATATTCAGAATCCACCCGTGTTGTCTTAGCACCTCTTGAGATAGTGCTAAAGCTGTCTCCAGCTGTTCTCTGGACCTTGCCCTTATTAGGAGATCGTCCAAGTATGGGATAACTAATACGCCTTTTCTTCGAAGAAGAATCATCATCTCGGCCATTACCTTGGTAAAGACCCGAGGCGCCGTGGACAATCCGAACGGCAGCGTCTGAAACTGATAGTGACAGTTTTGAACAATGAACCTGAGGTACCCCTGGTGTGCGGGGTAAATCGGAACGTGTAGATACGCATCCTTGATGTCCAAGGATACCATAAAGTCCCCTTCTTCCAGGTTCGCTATCACTGCTCTGAGTGACTCCATCTTGAACTTGAACTTTTTTATGTAGAGGTTCAAGGACTTCAGATTTAGAATAGGCCTTACCGAGCCATCCGGCTTCGGTACCACAAATAGAGTGGAATAATACCCCTTTCCTTGTTGTAATAGGGGTACTTTGACTATCACCTGCTGAGCGTACAGCTTGTGAATGGCTTCCAACACCCTCTCCCTTTCGGAAGAGACGGTTGGTAAGGCAGACTTCAGGAAACGATGAGGAGGATCCGTCTCTAATTCCAACCTGTACCCCTGAGATATTATCTGCAGGATCCAGGGGTCTACCTGCGAGTGAGCCCACTGCGCGCTGTAATTTTTGAGACGGCCCCCCACTGTCCCCGAGTCCGCTTGAGAGGCCCCAGCGTCATGCTGAGGTTTTTGCAGGAGCCGGGGAGGGCTTCTGTTCCTGGGAAGGAGCTGCCTGTTGGTGTCTCTTCCCTCTTCCTCTGCCTCGTGGCAGGTACGACAAGCCCTTTGCTCTCTTATTTTTGTAGGAGCGAAAAGGCTGCGGTTGAAAGGTCGGTGCCTTTCTCTGTTGGGGAGTGACTTGAGGTAAAAAAGTGGATTTCCCGGCAGTAGCCGTGGCCACCAAGTCTGATAGACCAACTCCAAATAACTCCTCCCCTTTATACGGCAAAACCTCCATGTGACGTTTTGAATCCGCATCGCCTGTCCACTGTCGTGTCCATAAGGCTCTTCTGGCTGAAATGGACATAGCACTCACCCGAGATGCCAGTGTGCAAATATCCCTCTGTGCATCACGCATATAGATAAATGCATCCTTTATTTGTTCTAACGACAGTAAAACATTGTCCCTATCTAGGGTATCAATATTTTCAATCAGGGATTCTGACCAAACTACTCCAGCACTGCACATCCAGGCAGTTGCTATAGCTGGTCGTAGTATAACACCTGCATGTGTGTATATATTCTTTTGAATAACTTCCATCTTTCTATCTGATGGATCCTTAAGTGCGGCCGTCTCAGGAGAGGGTAACGCCACTTGTTTGGATAAGCGTGTGAGCGCCTTGTCCACCTTAGGGGGTGTTTCCCAGCGCGCCCTAACCTCTGGCGGGAAAGGGTATAATGCCAATAACTTTTTTGAAATTATCAACTTTTTATCAGGAGCAACCCACGCTTCATCACACACGTCATTTAATTCTTCTGATTCAGGAAAAACTGTTTGTAGTTTTTTCACACCATACATAATACCCTGTTTTACGGTATCTGTAGTATCAGCTAAATGTAACGTCTCCTTCATTGCCAAAATCATATAACGTGTGGCCCTACTGGAAAATACGTTTGAATTTCTACCGTCGTCACTGGAATCAGTGCCCGTGTCTGGGTCTGTGTCGACCGACTGAGGCAAAGGGCGTTTTACAGCCCCTGACGGTGTTTGAGGCGCCTGGACAGGCATTAATTGATTGTCCGGCCGCCTCATGTCCTCAACTGACTGTTTAAGGGAAGATAAACCATCACGTAATTCCACAAATAAAGGCATCCATTCTGGTGTCGACCCCCTGGGGGGTGACATCTGCATATTTGGCAATTGCTCCGCCTCCACACCAATATCGTCCTCATACATGTCGACACCACGTACCGACACACACCGCAAACTCACAGGGAATGCTCTAATGAAGACAGGACCCACTAGCCCTTTTGGGGAGACAGAGGGAGAGTCTGCCAGCACACACCACAAAGCGCTATATATACAAGGGATATCCTTATATTAAGTGCTCCCTTATAGCTGCTTTAATATATATATATATAGCCATTAATGTGCCCCCCCTCTCTGTTTTACCCTGTTTCTGTAGTGCAGTGCAGGGGAGAGACCTGGGAGCCGTTCTGACCAGCGGAGCTGTGACAGAAAATGGCGCCGTGTGCTGAGGAGATAGGCCCCGCCCCTTTTTCGGCGGGTTCTTCTCCCGCTATTTTTCCAGTCAGGCAGGGGTTAAATATCTCCATATAGCCCCTATGGGCTATATGTGAGGTATTTTTAGCCTTGTATAAGGTTTATATTTGCCTCTCAGAGCGCCCCCCCCCAGCGCTCTGCACCCTCAGTGACTGCCCAGTGAAGTGTGCTGAGAGGAAAATGGCGCACAGCTGCAGTGCTGTGCGCTACCTTATGAAGACTGAGGAGTCTTCAGCCGCCGGTTTCCGGACCTCTTCACGCTTCAGCATCTGCAAGGGGGTCGGCGGCGCGGCTCCGGGACCGGACTCCACGGCTGGGCCTGTGTTCGATCCCTCTGGAGCTAATGGTGTCCAGTAGCCAAGCAGCAAATCCACTCTGCATGCAGGTGAGTTTACTACTTTCCCCCTAAGTCCCACGTTGCAGTGATCCTGTTGCCAGCAGGACTCACTGTAAAGAAAAAAACCTAAACTAAACTTTCTCTAAGCAGCTCTTTAGGAGAGCCACCTAGATTGCACCCTTCTCGTTCGGGCACAAAATCTAACTGGAGTCTGGAGGAGGGTCATAGGGGGAGGAGCCAGTGCACACCACCTGACCTAGTAAAGCTTTACTTTTTTGTGCCCTGTCTCCTGCGGAGCCGCTATTCCCCATGGTCCTTTCAGGAACCCCAGCATCCACTTAGGACGATAGAGAAATATATATATATATATATATATATATAATTTTATTTTTTTGCCAAAGAGAGGTTCATATGCTGCCCAGGGCGCCCCCCCTGCGCCCTGCAACCTTACAGTGACTGCCGTGTGTGAGGTGTATGGGAGCAATGGCGCCCAGCTTTACTTCTGTGCGTTACCTCAGTGAAGATCATGAAGTCTTCTGCCGCCTCTGAAGTCTTCTTTTCTTCTCATACTCACCCGGCTTCTATCTTCCGGCTCTGCGAGGAGGACGGTGGCGCGGCTCTGGGACGGACGGCGAGGGTGAGACCTGCGTACCGATCCCCCTGGATCTAATGGTGTCCAGTAGCCTAAGAAACAGAGCCTAGCATTAAAGTAGGTCTGTTTCTCTCCCCTCAGTCCCTCGATGCAGTGAGTCTGTTGCCAGCAGGCTCCCTGAAAATAAAAAACCTAACAAATATACTTTCAGACAGGAAACTCAGGAGAGCTCCCTGTAATGCACCCAGTCTCCTCTGGGCACAGTAGTAAACTGAGGTCTGGAGGAGGGGCATAGAGGGAGGAGCCAGTGCACACCCATACCTAAAGTCTTTCTTAAAGTGCCCATGCCACCTGCGGAGCCCGTCTATCCCCATGGTTCTTACGGAGTCCCCAGCATCCTCTAGGACGTAACATATAATATATATATATATATATATATATATATATATATATATATATATATATATAAATATATATAAATATATATATATATATATATATATATATATATATAGCGTGTATACTAGTATAAATAGACGTCCAGTCCCATTCTGCCTTTACCCCTTGATCAAGTCCGAGACGAAACGTGTTGGGAAACTGTACTGACCTCTAATCCAAATAAGATACTTACCTCTTTCTAAAAATCCTGCACTTTACCTATAACATTTTTTATATGTACTTGTTTTTTGTTTTTATATGTACTTGTTATCCCATTTAAAAAAAAAATTGTGTATCAATGTGATATTTTAGAACATTGTTAATAAATTGTTTTTATACTTTTATACTGGGTATACCACTTTATTAGAGACATCATTGGTCGTTTTTTTTTTTCCCCTATCTGTTTTTTTCAATTGACCCACTTGTTTCAGGGATTTACCCTCCCTGTATCCTTGGGGGTTATATATATATATGTGTGTGTGTATATATATATATATATATATATATATATATATATATATATATATATATATATATATATATATATATACATATATATACATATACATACATACATACATACACACACAGATAGATAGAGATATAATTTTATATGGTATACTGGATCGGCACTCACCCACATCATAGAAATTGCTCCGCTGCCATCCGGACAGATAGATGAATAACAAAAGCTGGTCTAACAAGTCACTGATGAAGTGACTTCATCAGCTTGACAAAGGGGCGGTTGTGCCACGAAACATTGGTTTTTAGTGATGCAATAAATATGCGTTTTCGCCTATTTTGGATAACGCCGTCTCCTGAGTGCCATTGCTTATTAGACCAACTTATATTAGATTAGAGATAAATATCTAGTGTGTCTAACTGGCTTAATTTTTTTAGGTAAAATGTGTTGTTTTTTTGTTATGCCCAACACAATACTACAATATTTAGTTGTCGCATTCGAGACAAGATTAGTCCACCACTGTTTTGTAAAAAAAAAATAAAAAAAAAATCTACATTATCATTAGATTTTTACTCAATTTCATAGAATGAGACAAAATGGAAACTGCTCGATCACAACCCGGGCACCATTAGCTGAACACAACAGAGGCTCCCACTGCAAGCCGCTGGCAGCCAAGAGCACACAAGCTGTGGACAACCAGACATATAGCTTTCCCCTAGCCTCTGCCACAGAGATAGGAGCAAGACAGTGATTTAACCAAGTAGCCACAGGGCATGGTTGACCCTAAACTCAACAGCCAGCTGCCAATCCCACAGAGACCAGCGATTCATGCAAGCTGTGTAAGGAGACCATCACCCTCCAGGGTGGGACTCTAGCAAGAACTGTGAGACACCAGAATTGGGACACCACCTGATCTTACCATGTAGAATATGGAGAGGCTTGGGCTGGGTAGCACCTAGTCCGGACACATGCCGAACGCTCTGGGTCAATATTCAGCCGGACACTTATAATGTTGGAGTTGTTAGTGTAAAGCCTGATTAAAGACTAGGGCGGAACGGCAGATAGACACAGGTGTATGACAGTGGCCGCAGCTAGACTACACCTCACCATGAATTGGGCCCTATCTCCACTGTGGTGGCCCCTGGGCCTTGCACAGTGTTATCATTTTATTTTTTTATTTTTTTAATGTGCTCAACATAACAGTCTTAAAATTGGGTGTAGTATGAGTGGCCGGCGGCCGGGATCCCGGGGGCCAGCATACCAGCGCCGGGATCCCGACCGCCGGCATACCGACAGCTGGGTGAGCGCTAATGAGCCCCTTGCAGGCTCGCTGCGCTTGCCACGCTGCGGGCACGGTGGCGTGCGCAACGCTATTTATTCTCCCTCCAGGGGGGTCGTGGACCCCCAAGAGGGAGAATATGTGTCGGCATGCCGGCGCCAGTATGCTGGTCGCCGGGATCCCGGCCGGCAGCATACTGAAGTGCACACCTTAATTGGATTCGCTGCTTATGTTCTACATGGGCTATATCAATTACAAATAAATAAATAAATAAAAAAGCAAACCTATATCAGGTGTGGCAAAAGGGAATTTCTCCAGAAATAACAAAGCTTTATCACTTTTATGGCAGAATATAAAATGTGTGCACATATGTGGTGAACAAAGGGTACTACTGTATAGCGTAATATTTTTTACGATAATTTTTAGATCCAATTTAGACACCAAATTAAAGCCATTTAAAATGTAAAATGCTCTCAGTGACCAGAATCCTAGACTGAACATTAGGAAGTAACTTATGAAGTCCAAAATGGCTGAGGTACAGCACAACATTCTCTGTGGTGACACTGTGGACATCATTCAGAGATGGGCGTAGACAAAAGTTACAACTTTTGGCTGCAATTACCACATTTTATTAGTGTGCAAGAACACACTTTCACCATGTGGGATTCATGGCAAGTTGCACTTATGACTCCCTAAGACAAGAGGGCCAGGAAAGGGGTTGGAGCGGTTTGCAGATGGGGCCAAAGGGTGTGCCGTTGTAAAACGCGCTTAAGATTTTGCCAAAGGTACAAACATTTGACAGCTACTAAGCTGCGTAAATATGATCAAAAGTGTTTTCACAATAAAGTAGGCCAACATCGACAATATGGTATTGTCATAAAATAAGATCAGTGGATAGTTTGCATAAGGTCAAAATAAAAACTCAGACAGCTCATGTATAACATATGTCAAAACAAAACTAGAAAATAAGGTACATCATGTTAAACTCAATTAAATAAAACCGAATAAGTAACATTTTCACACATTTGTATATGCATCATGTTTTATTATATTAAGTTGCATAAAATTGTATGCATTATATTATATTATATTAAAATAAGAATTTACTTACCGATAATTCTATTTCTCGTAGTCCGTAGTGGATGCTGGGGACTCCGTAAGGACCATGGGGAATAGCGGCTCCGCAGGAGACTGGGCACAAAAGTAAAAGCTTTAGAACTACCTGGTGTGCACTGGCTCCTCCCCCTATGACCCTCCTCCAAGCCTCAGTTAGGATACTGTGCCCGGACGAGCGTACACAATAAGGAAGGATTTTGAATCCCGGGTAAGACTCATACCAGCCACACCAATCACACCATATAACTTGTGATCTAAACCCAGTTAACAGCATGATAACAGAGGAGCCTCTAGAAAAGATGGCTCACTACAGCAATAACCCGATTTTTTTGGTAACAATAACTATGTACCAGTATTGCAGACAATCCGCACTTGGGATGGGCGCCCAGCATCCACTACGGACTACGAGAAATAGAATTATCGGTAAGTAAATTCTTATTTTCTCTAACGTCCTAAGTGGATGCTGGGGACTCCGTAAGGACCATGGGGATTATACCAAAGCTCCCAAACGGGCGGGAGAGTGCGGATGACTCTGCAGCACCAAAGGAGAGAACTCCAGGTCCTCCTCAGCCAGGGTATCAAATTTGTAGAATTTTACAAACGTATTTGCTCCTGACCAAGTAGCTGCTCGGCAAAGTTGTAAAGCCGAGACCCCTCGGGCAGCCGCCCAAGATGAGCCCACCTTCCTTGTGGAATGGGCTTTTACAGATTTTGGCTGTGGCAGGCCTGCCACAGAATGTGCAAGCTGAATTGTACTACAAATCCAACGAGCAATAGTCTGTTTAGAAGCAGGAGCACCCAGCTTGTTGGGTGCATACAGAATAAACAACGAGTCAGATTTTCTGACTCCAGCCGTCCTGGAAACCTATATTTCCAGGGCTCTGACAACGTCTAGCAACTTGGAGTCCTCCAAGTCCCTAGTAGCCGCAGGCACCACAATAGGTTGATTCAGGTGAAACGCTGAAAACCACCTTAGGGAGAAACTGAGGACAAGTCCTCAATTCCGCCCTGTCCGAATGAAAAATCAGATGACGGCTTTTACAGGATAAAGCCGCCAATTCTGACACGCACCTGGCCCAGGCCAGGGCCAACAGCATGACCACTTTCCATGTGAGATATTTTAACTCCACATATTTAAGTGGTTCAAACCAATGTGACTTTTGGAACCCAAAAACTACATTTAGATCCCAAGGTGCCACTGGAGGCACAAAAGGAGGCTGTATATACAGTACCCCTTTCACAAACGTCTGAACTTCAGGGACTGAAGCTAGTTCTTTTTGGAAGAAAATTGACAGGGCCGAAATTTGAACCTTAATGGACCCCCATTTCAGGCCCATAGACACTCCTGTTTGCAGGAAATGTAGGAATCGACCTAGTTGAAAATTCCTCCGTCGGGGCCTTACTGGCCTCGCACCACGCAACATAGTTTCGACAAATGCGGTGATAATGTTTTGCGGTTATATCTTTCCTGGCTTTGATCAGGATAGGAATGACTTCATTCGGAATGCCTTTCTCCTTCAGGATCCGGCGTTCAACCGCCATGCCGTGAAACGCAGCCGCGGTAAGTCTTGGAACAGACAGGGTCCTTGCTGGAGCAGGTCCCTTCTTAGAGGTAGAGGCCCCGGATCCTCCGTGAGCATCTCTTGAAGTTCCGGTTACCAAGTCCTTCTTGGCCAATCCGGAGCCACGAATATAGTGCTTACTCCTCTCCATCTTATAATTCTCAGTACCTTGGGTATGAGAGGCAGAGGAGGGAACACATACACTGACTGGTACACCCACTGTGTTACCAGAGCGTCTACAGCTATTGCCTGAGGGTCTCTTGACCTGGCGCAATACTTGTCGAGTTTTATAAACATGTGGAAGACTTCTGGGTGAAGTCCCCACTCTCCCGGGTGGAGGTCGTGTCTGCTGAGGAAGTCTGCTTCCCAGTTGTCCACTCCCGGAATGAATACTGCTGACAGTGCTATCACATGATTTTCCGCCCAGCGAAGAATCCTTGCAGCTTCTGCCATTGCCCTCCTGCTTCTTGTGTCACCCTGTCTGTTTACGTGGGTGACTGCCGTGATGTTGTCCGAATGGATCAACTTCGGGTGACCTTGAAGCAGAGGTCTTGCTGAGCTTAGAGCATTGTAAATGGCCCTTAGCTTCAGGATATTTATGTGAAGTGATGTCTCCAGGCTTGACCATAAGCTCTGGAAATTCCTTCCCTGTGTGACTGCTCCCCAGCCTCGCAGGCTGGCATCCGTGGTCACCAGGACCCAGTCCTGAAATGTGCGGCCCTCTAGAAGATGAGCACTCTGCAACCACCACAGGAGAGACACCCTTGTGCTTGGTGACAGGGTTATCCGCTGATGCATCTGAAGATGCGACCCGGACCATTTGTCCAGCAGGTCCCACTGGAAAGTTCTTGCGTGGAATCTGCCGAATGGGATTGCTTCGTAGGAAGCCACCATTTTTCCAAGAACCATTTCATTGATGTACTGAGACTTGGCTCGGTTATAGGAGGTTCCCGACTAGCTCGGATAACTCCCTGACTTTCTCCTCCGGGAGAAACACCTTTTTCTGGACTGTGTCCAGGATCATCCCTAAGAACAGAAGACGAGTCGTCGGAATCGGCTGCGATTTTGGAATATTGAGAATCCAATCGTGCTGCCGCAACACTACCTGAGATAGTGCTACACCGACCTCCAACTGTTGTCTGGATCTTACCCTTATCAGGGAATCGTCCAAGTAAGGGATAACTAAAATTCCCTTCCTTCGAAGGAGTATCATCATTTCGGCCATTACCTTGGTAAAGACCCGGGGTGCCGTGGACCATCCATACGGCAGCGTCTGAAACTGATAGTGACAGTTCTGTACCATAAACCTGAGGTACCCTTGGTGAGAAGGGTAAATTGGGACATGAAGGTAAGCATCCTTGATGTCCCGAGACATCATGTAGTCCCCTTCTTCCAGGTTCGCAATCACTGCTCTGAGTGACTCAATCTTGAATTTGAACCTCCGTATGTAAGTGTTCAAGATTTTAGATTTAGAATCGGTCTCACCGAGCCGTCCGGCTTCGGTACCACAACAGTGTGGAATAATACCCCGTTCCCTGTTGCAGGAGGGGTACCTTGATTATCACCTGCTGGGAATACAGCTTGTGAATGGCTTCCAAAACTGCCTCCCTGTCAGAAGGAGACATCGTTAAAGCCGACTTTAGGAAACGGCGAGGGGGAGACGTCTCGAATTCCAATTTGTACCCCTGAGATCACCTGAAGGATCCATGGGTCTACTTGCGAGTGAGCCCACTGCGCGCTGAAATTCATTGAGACGGGCCCCCACCGTGCCTGATTCTGCTTGTAAAGCCCCAGCGTCATACTGAGGGCTTGGCAGAGGCGGGAGAGGGTTTCTGTTCCTGGGAACTGGCTGATTTCTGCAGCCTTTTTCCTCTCCCTCTGTCACGGGGCAGAAATGAGGAACCTTTCGCCCGCTTGCCTACGAAAAGACTGCGCCTGATAATACGGCGTCTTCTTATGTTGAGAGGCGACCTGGGGTACAAACGTGGATTTCCCAGCTGTTGCCGTGGCCACCAGGTCTGAAAGACCGACCCCAAATAACTCCTCCCCTTAATAAGGCAATACTTCCAAATGCCGTTTGGAATCCGCATCACCTGACCACTGTCGTGTCCATAACCCTCTACTGGCAGAAATGGACAACGCACTTAGACTTGATGCCAGTCGGCAAATATTCCGCTGTGCATCACGCATATATAGAAATGCATCTTTTAAATGCTCTATAGGCAATAATATATTGTCCCTATCTAGGGTATCAATATTTTCAGTCAGGGAATCCGACCACGCCAACCCAGCACTGCACATCCAGGCTGAGGCGATTGCTGGTCGCAGTATAACACCAGTATGTGTGTAAATACATTTTAGGATACCCTCCTGCTTTCTATCAGCAGGATCCTTAAGGGCGGCCATCTCAGGAGAGGGTAGAGCCCTTGTTCTTACAAGCGTGTGAGCGCTTTATCCACCCTAGGGGGTGTTTCCCAACGCACCCTAACCTCTGGCGGGAAAGGATATAATGCCAATAACATTTTAGAAATTATCAGTTGTTATCGGGGGAAACCCACGCATCATCACACACCTCATTTAATTTCTCAGATTCAAGATAACTACAGGTAGTTTTTCCTCACCGAACATAATACCCCTTTTTGGTGGTACTCGTATTATCAGAAATGTGTAAAACATTTTTCATTGCCTCAATCATGTAACGTGTGGCCCTACTGGAAGTCACATTTGTCTCTTCACCGTCGACACTGGAGTCAGTATCCGTGTCGGCGTCTATATCTGCCATCTGAGGTAACGGGCGCTTTAGAGCCCCTGACGGCCTATGAGACGTCTGGACAGGCACAAGCTGAGTAGCCGGCTGTCTCATGTCAACCACTGTCTTTTATACAGAGCTGACACTGTTACGTAATTCCTTCCAACAGTTCATCCACTCAGGTGTCGACCCCCTAGGGGGTGACATCACTATTACAGGCAATCTGCTCCATCTCCACATCATTTTTCTCCTCATACATGTCGACACAAACGTACCGACACAGCACACACACAGGGAATGCTCTGATAGAGGACAGGACCCCACTAGCCCTTTGGGGAGACAGAGGGAGAGTTTGCCAGCACACACCAGAGCGCTATATATATACAGGGATAACCTTATATAAGTGTTTTTCCCCTTATAGCTGCTGTATTTTTAATACTGCGCGTAATTAGTGCCCCCCTCTCTTTTTTAACCCTTTCTGTAGTGTAGTGACTGCAGGGGAGAGCCAGGGAGCTTCCCTCCAACGGAGCTGTGAGGGAAAATGGCGCCAGTGTGCTGAGGAGATAGGCTCCGCCCCCTTCTCGGCGGCCTTATCTCCCGTTTTTCTGTGTATTCTGGCAGGGGTTAAATTCATCCATATAGCCCAGGAGCTATATGTGATGCATTTTTTTTTTGCCATCCAAGGTGTTTTTATTGCGTCTCAGGGCGCCCCCCCCCCCCCAGCGCCCTGCACCCTCAGTGACCGGAGGGTGAAGTGTGCTGAGAGCAATGGCGCACAGCTGCAGTGCTGTGCGCTACCTTGTTGAAGACAGGACGTCTTCTGCCGCCGATTTTCCGGACCTCTTCTGTCTTCTGGCTCTGTAAGGGGGCCGGCGGCGCGGCTCTGGGACCTATCCATGGCTGGGCCTGTGATCGGTCCCTCTGGAGCTAATGTCCAGTAGCCTAAGAAGCCCAATCCACTCTGCACGCAGGTGAGTTCGCTTCTTCTCCCCTTAGTCCCTCGATGCAGTGAGCCTGTTGCCAGCAGGTCTCACTGAACATAAAAAACCTAAAACTAAACTTTTCACTAAGCAGCTCAGGAGAGCCACCTAGTGTGCACCCTTCTCGTTCGGGCACAAAAATCTAACTGAGGCTTGGAGGAGGGTCATAGGGGGAGGAGCCAGTGCACACCAGGTAGTTCTAAAGCTTTACTTTTGTGCCCAGTCTCCTGCGGAGCAGCTATTCCCCATGGTCCTTACGGAGTCCCCAGCATCCACTTAGGACGTTAGAGAAATAAAAATTACATAGTATGTATAAAGTTTAAATATTGATATGATCAAATACTATTTATTGTATGTATGCATATGTCATCACTGAGAAACTTGTATCGGCACATTCCAACCTGAACCTCTGCTTACACGCTCTAACAACGGAAACTGTATGGACAAGCAGATGGTGGCAGCCTGGGGATACACGCACATAGATACCACCAACGGACAAAGTAGAACCTCTGACCTATAGAATGTTGAGTTGTCTTAACCTGTGATCAATCAAGTGATGACTTCTGTATTTAACCGTTCGCTTGTATGAAACCTTTTGTTCTTGCCTGTATATATTAACCTGCATTGACTTTTGAACCTCAGTGCGTTCTTACTGTAGCTTTATGCTAAGTACTTAGGGGGTCATTCTGACCTGAACGCTCGCTGCAGTTCTTCGCAGCACAGCGCTCAGGTCAGAACTGCGCATGCGCCGGCACATGGCCGACAGCCGACGGCTGTCGTTGCTGTGCGATGCTTTTGTACTTGTGCGGGGGCGGCCTGACATGCGGGGCATGTAAGTGATCGCAGCTGTGCTAAATTTAGCACAGCTACGATCAGGTCGGAATGACCCCCAAAGTGTATTGGTGGTACTTTAGTATTTCTTTGAGGAATGAAACTCTGAAAACCCATACAAGCTAATCAGACATAACAATTATTTACCTTTAATACACGGCTCGGCATTCCCAGGGGCCAGGTTGCCATGGCCCATAGATTTTGCTGCCTGGCTACCAGATTATGCAGGGAGGAATGAAGCAGATCCTCTTCAGCACCAGCGGAGATTCGTGGGCATGCCTATAGTGCAGTGGCCATTTCATGCACAGAAGTGGTTGTGCTGAGTGCCTGTCCTGGCCTGCGCTGACTGCTTTGCCTGTCCGTCCCAGCCTGTGTGCTTTCTCCACACTTCGGCTAAATAGAGCTCTCTGATAGGAGGGTCTTCGCATGGCCAGATTTTGCTGCTTTGGAAGGGGTAGGGTTGCAGCCACAGGCCGTGGGGTGAGACTGGTTTGCCTAGAGGGGGGAAGCTGCTCAGTAACGTGGCTGGGGAGTCAGTTAGCTATCTATTTATTTATTTGGGGTGGGGGGGGGGGGAAGGGGAGCGACGGTGGTCTGGCTCATACACTTTCATCCTGGCTCCCAGATTGTAGAGAAATTTGTCAAGCCCTGCTTTAATAAGTGCCTTCAAGCCTGCATGTCATTTGTGTAATGACAACTTACAGCTACCATTATAATATAATTTCCAGGGATAAATTGGTATTGAGTGGCAGCATCTAAAACCACCATGCATGCACAGAGGGAATTTGGGACACTGAAATTATATCATGTTCACTGATCATATAATGCAGTTTTCTATTTTAAATATTCTTTTATATAGTCCTGGAGAATATAAAAAATGGGGACCTTCTCCTGACGAAACTAGGAACAAAATAAACTGCCAAGGATGAGACCCTCTATATGCAGTAATGGAAACTGAGGCAGATGTATTAAGCCTGGAGACGGCATAAGGAAGTGATAAACCAGTGATATGTGCAAGGTGATAAATGCACCAGCCAATCAGATCCTAACTGTTCATTTACATATTGGAGCTGATTGGCTGGTGCGTTTATCACCTTGGACTTATCACTGGTTTATCACTTCCTTATGCCTTCTACAGGTTAATACATCTGCCCCAAAATGAGCTGCAGGTGACCATTAGGCATCCAGTTATACCATGCAACATTGGAAAGCTGCTATTTTTGTTCAGATGTACAGATCAGGTAGAATATTACTTTAAAAAGTCTAACTTCATTAATATTTATATTCTTTGACTTGAGCAGCACTACCACCAGTGTAAACAACATGGAATTGGAGAAAGTCCTGTTTAAAAAATGCTGAAATCTTGAAGTGTTCATTAGAGTAACTACAAGGTACAACTTAATATGAAGACTGGCTTAGGGGTCCCACAATGACATTATTATTTAACATAGGTAAACAGGTGACCCAAACCCATTCCTGGCTTTCGTTGGATGAACCTTATTTGTCCAACTTGGTCTTTAGAAATGTTGTGAGGTATACAAGTGGCATAAATGGAGGTCATAGTGACATGTGGGAGCCTGTCAGATGGTTTGAATGGCATTTTGGGAAGTTTAAGAATACTTGTGAGATTTTGTGGGGGCATTTTATGGCACGTGGGAGCATTTTGATTAGGGTTCCAAGTGATGCAATTCTGGAGCAAGTGAAAAGCATGTCGGGGGCCAACAACGTATCGGAGCTGTTTTTTCAATGCCCTTTTGAATCCTTAACGTATGCCCAACTGCCCATCACTGACTTAACAACTCTAGTCACAATGGAGACTATTTAATTGTTTTCCACACCCCCTGCTGTGTGTCTATAGCAATGTGTATCTACTGGAGCTATTCAATTGTTGCTCTGATCAGAGGCCCATTACCAGTTTGCCTGACAGCTCAGCAGCTAAACCAGTCTAAAGCGCTTCAATGGGAACCCAAACTATGGACTTTTCAAAACTTTTTGTCTCGCACCTCCTAAGGCTGCGAGAAAAAAAATGTGACTGCTGGGCTAATGGGAATCTATCGGAGCAACAATTGAATAGCTCCGATAGATGCTCATTCCTTCAAACAATCAGCAGGTGGCGCACACCACAATTGATTTTGCACCCTAGAGTAATCAGATTATTTTGAATAATAGACCAAGCACAAAAAGTGGTTAGAGGAGCAAAAGCAAATATATTCTGGGAGTTGCTTTTAATAGAATAGATAGGAATAATGAATACACAAACAAAAAGCTTAGCGTTTGTCTAAAGAGTAGTGATATGTTTACAGACGCAGGGACATTATTACTCGTCAGTGTTCCACTAAAGTAAGTGTAATAAAAAACAACACCAACTATGGTTACTCTTTTTATAATTTCATGTTCAAAACTCGTTTGTCCAAGTAGTGTTTACCAAACCAACTCTAATTTCTGTAATGACAGATTATACAGTACATACCCAAAAATAGCCACCCTTTGCTAATTTCCCTTCACTCAACCATCACTTTCTAAAAAAAAGACGGGTGCATGAAGGAAAGGTGAGTAAAATAAGTTAGGACAGACCACCACTACACTCATGTTTATGCATATATGCATCATACCACACAAGCAATTTCACAGATGCACAGTATAAGTCCATGGTAGGCAATGTGCTGCACTCTAGCTACTGTGGAACTATACAACCCAGCATGCCCTACCACAAATTTACTCAGCAGGCATGCTTGTCATGTGCTGTACCCTGCAACATTGGCTACAGACGCTGGCTAAGGGTTACAGTTAGGATACTAACATCTGTAACTGCCAATTGTTAACAATATTACCATGTCTACAAAATAAACGGAACACATGTTAAACATCTGCCTTTCTTCTGACAGTTTTCCATATGGTTTTGCGAACTGATATTTGATACATTGCACTGTGTGTATTTCCCATGACTCAAAACCTGCATTGCAGCTTGAGATCTGTTACCTTGAAACAATTTTATCTTCAATAAATTGCATGTTTTGCAAATTGCACTTCAAATTACAGATTAACAAAACCGCACTCTAATAGTTCCTTGACTTACTATTGTGATCATTTTCAGCACTAAATTTGTGAAACAAGTGATGGCACTATATAATAAGAATTTACTTACCGATAATTCTATTTCTCATAGTCCGTAGTGGATGCTGGGAACTCCGAAAGGACCATGGGGAATAGCGGCTCCGCAGGAGACTGGGCACAAAAGTAAAAGCTTTAGGACTACCTGGTGTGCACTGGCTCCTCCCCCTATGACCCTCCTCCAAGCCTCAGTTAGGATACTGTGCCCGGACGAGCGTACACAATAAGGAAGGATTTTGAATCCCGGGTAAGACTCATACCAGCCACACCAATCACACCATACAACTTGTGATCTGAACCCAGTTAACAGCATGATAACAGAGGAGCCTCTGAAAAGATGGCTCACAACAATAATAACCCGATTTTTGTAACAATAACTATGTACAAGTATTGCAGACAATCCGCACTTGGGATGGGCGCCCAGCATCCACTACGGACTATGAGAAATAGAATTATCGGTAAGTAAATTCTTATTTTCTCTGACGTCCTAGTGGATGCTGGGAACTCCGAAAGGACCATGGGGATTATACCAAAGCTCCCAAACGGGCGGGAGAGTGCGGATGACTCTGCAGCACCGAATGAGAGAACTCCAGGTCCTCCTCAGCCAGGGTATCAAATTTGTAGAATTTAGCAAACGTGTTTGCCCCTGACCAAGTAGCTGCTCGGCAAAGTTGTAAAGCCGAGACCCCTCGGGCAGCCGCCCAAGATGAGCCCACTTTCCGTGTGGAATGGGCTTTTACAGATTTTGGCTGTGGCAGGCCTGCCACAGAATGTGCAAGCTGAATTGTACTACAAATCCAACGAGCAATAGTCTGCTTAGAAGCAGGAGCACCCAGCTTGTTGGGTGCATACAGGATAAACAGCGAGTCAGATTTTCTGACTCCAGCCGTCCTGGAAACATATTTTCAGGGCCCTGACTACGTCCAGCAACTTGGAATCCTCCAAATCCCTAGTAGCCGCAGGTACCACAATAGGATGGTTTAAGTGAAACGCTGAAACCACCTTAGGGAGAAATTGAGGACGAGTCCTCAATTCTGCCCTGTCCGTATGAAAAATTAGGTAAGGGCTTTTATGGGATAAAGCCGCCAATTCTGAGACACGCCTGGCTGAAGCCAGGGCTAACAGCATTACCACTTTCCATGTGAGATATTTTAAGTCCACAGTGGTGAGTGGTTCAAACCAATGTGATTTTAGGAACCCCAGAACTACATTGAGATCCCAAGGTGCCACTGGAGGCACAAAAGGAGGCTGTATATGCAGTACCCCCTTGACAAACGTCTGAACTTCAGGAACTGAAGCTAGTTCTTTCTGGAAGAATATCGACAGGGCCGAAATTTGAACCTTAATGGACCCTAATTTAAGGCACATAGACAGTCCTGTTTGCAGGAAATGCAGGAAACGACCCAGTTGAAATTCCTCTGTAGGGGCCTTCCTGGCCTCACACCACGCAACATATTTACGCCAAATACGGTGATAATGTTGCACAGTTACATCCTTCCTGGCTTTGATCAGGGTAGGGATGACTTCATCCGGAATGCCTTTTTCCTTCAGGATCCGGCGTTCAACCGCCATGCCGTCAAACGCAGCCGCGGTAAGTCTTGGAACAGACAGGGTCCCTGCTGGAGCAGGTCCTTTCTTAGAGGTAGAGGCCACGGGTCCTCCGTGAGCATCTCTTGAAGTTCCGGGTACCAAGTCCTTCTTGGCCAATCCGGAGCCACGAGTATAGTCCTTACTCCTCTCCTTCTTATGATTCTCAGTACCTTGGGTATGAGAGGCAGAGGAGGGAACACATACACTGACTGGTACACCCACGGTGTTACCAGAGCGTCCACAGCTATTGCCTGAGGGTCCCTTGACCTGGCGCAATATCTGTCCAGTTTTTTGTTGAGGCGGGACGCGATCATGTCCACCTTTGGTTTTTCCCAACGGTTCACAATCATGTGGAAGACTTCTGGGTGAAGTCCCCACTCCCCCGGGTGGAGGTCGTGTCTGCTGAGGAAGTCTGCTTCCCAGTTGTCCACTCCCGGAATGAACACTGCTGACAGTGCTATCACATGATTTTCCGCCCAGCGAAGAATCCTTGCAACTTCCGTCATTGCCCTCCTGCTTCTTGTGCCGCCCTGTCTGTTTACGTGGGCGACTGCCGTGATGTTGTCCGACTGGATCAACACCGGCTGACCCTGAAGCAGAGGCCTTGCCTGACTTAGGGCATTGTAAATGGCCCTTAGTTCCAGGATATTTATGTGAAGTGACGTTTCCATGCTTGACCACAAGCCCTGGAAATTTCTTCCCTGTGTGACTGCTCCCCAGCCTCTCAGGCTGGCATCCGTGGTCACCAGGACCCAGTCCTGAATGCCGAATCTGCGGCCCTCTAGGAGATGAGCACTCTGTAACCACCACAGGAGAGACACCCTTGTCCTTGGAGACAGGGTTATCCGCTGATGCATTTGAAGATGCGATCCGGACCATTTGTCCAGCAGATCCCACTGAAAAGTTCTTGCGTGGAATCTGCCGAATGGAATCGCTTCGTAAGAAGCCACCATTTTTCCCAGGACCCTTGTGCATTGATGCACTGACACTTGGCCTGGTTTTAGGAGGTTCCTGACTAGGTCGGATAACTCCCTGGCTTTCTCCTCCGGGAGAAACACCTTTTTCTGGACTGTGTCCAGAATCATCCCTAGGAACAGCAGACGTGTCGTCGGAATCAGCTGCGATTTTGGAATATTTAGAATCCACCCGTGCTGTCGTAGTACTACTTGAGATAGTGCTACTCCGACCTCTAACTGTTCCCTGGACCTTGCCCTTATCAGGAGATCGTCCAAGTAAGGGATAATTAAGACGCCTTTTCATCGAAGAAGAATCATCATTTCGGCCATTACCTTGGTAAAGACCCGGGGTGCCGTGGACAATCCAAACGGCAGCGTCTGAAACTGATAGTGACAGTTCTGTACCACAAACCTGAGGTACCCTTGGTGAGAAGGGCAAATTGGGACATGGAGGTAAGCATCCTTGATGTCCAGAGACACCATATAGTCCCCTTCTTCCAGGTTCGCTATCACTGCTCTGAGTGACTCCATCTTGAATTTGAACCTTTTTATGTAAGTGTTCAAGGATTTCAGATTTAAAATAGGTCTCACCGAGCCGTCCGGCTTCGGTACCACAAACAGCGTGGAATAATACCCCTTTCCCTGTTGTAGGAGGGGTACCTTGATTATCACCTGCTGGGAATACAGCTTGTGAATGGCTTCCAATACCGCCTCCCTGTCGGAGGGAGACGTTGGTAAAGCAGACTTCAGGAACCGGCGAGGGGGAGACGTCTCGAATTCCAATTTGTACCCCTGAGATACTACCTGCAGGATCCAGGGGTCCACTTGCGAGTGAGCCCACTGCGCGCTGAAATTCTTGAGACGGGCCCCCACCGTGCCTGAGTCCGCTTGTAAGGCCCCAGCGTCATGCTGAGGACTTGGCAGAAGCGGGGGAGGGCTTCTGTTCCTGGGAAGAGGCTGCCTGCTGCAGTCTTTTTCCCCTTCCTCTGCCCTGGGGCAGATATGAGTGGCCTTTTGCCCGCTTGCCCTTATGGGGACGAAAGGACTGAGCCTGAAAAGACGGTGTCTTTTTCTGCTGAGAGGTGACCTGGGGTAAAAAGGTGGATTTCCCAGCCGTTGCCGTGGCCACCAGGTCCGATAGACCGACCCCAAATAACTCCTCCCCTTTATACGGCAATACTTCCATATGCCGTTTGGAATCCGCATCACCTGACCACTGTCGCGTCCATAACCCTCTTCTGGCAGAAATGGACAGCGCACTTACTCTTGATGCCAGAGTGCAAATATCCCTCTGTGCATCTCGCATATATAGAAATGCATCCTTTAAATGCTCTATAGTCAATAATATACTGTCCCTGTCCAGGGTATCAATATTTTCAGTCAGGGAATCCGACCAAGCCACCCCAGCACTGCACATCCAGGCTGAGGCGATTGCTGGTCGCAGTATAATACCAGTATGTGTGTATATACTTTTTAGGATATTTTCCAGCTTCCTATCAGCTGGTTCCTTGAGGGCGGCCGTATCAGAAGACGGTAACGCCACTTGTTTTGATAAGCGTGTGAGCGCCTTATCTACCCTAGGGGGTGTTTCCCAACGCGCCCTAACCTCTGGCGGGAAAGGGTATAATGCCAATAATTTTTTAGAAATTATTAGTTTTTTATCGGGGGAAACCCACGCTTCATCACACACCTCATTTAATTCATCTGATTCAGGAAAAACTACGGGTAGTTTTTTCACACCCCACATAATACCCTTTTTTGTGGTACTTGTAGTATCAGAAATGTTCAAAACCTCCTTCATTGCCGTGATCATGTAACGTGTGGCCCTACTGGAAAATACGTTTGTTTCCTCACCGTCGACACTGGAGTCAGTGTCCGTGTCTGTGTCGACCATCTGAGGTAACGGGCGCTTTAGAGCCCCTGACGGTGTTTGAGACGCCTGTACAGGTAATAACTGATTTGCCGGCTGTCTCACGTCGTCAGTCTTTTGTAAAGTGCTGACACTATCACGTAATTCCTTCCATAAGACCATCCAGTCAGGTGTCGACTCCCTAGGGGGTGACATCACTATTACAGGCAATTGCTCCGCCTCCATACCATTTTCCTCCTCATACATGTCGACACAACGTACCGACACACAGCACACACACAGGGAATGCTCCGATAGAGGACAGGACCCCACTAGCCCTTTGGGGAGACAGAGGGAGAGTTTGCCAGCACACACCAGAGCGCTGTATATATATAAAGGGATAACCTTATATAAGTGTTTTTCCCTTATATAGCTGCTGTATAGATTTATCTGCCAAATTAGTGCCCCCCCTCTCTTGTTTTACCCTGTTTCTGTAGTGCAGGACTGCAGGGGAGAGTCAGGAAGCTTCCCTCCAACGGAGCTGTGAGGGAAAATGGCGCCAGTGTGCTGAGGAGATAGGCTCCGCCCCCTTCTCGGCGGCCTTTCTCCCGCTTTTTTAAGGAAAAATTGTCAGGGGTTAAATGCATCCATATAGCCCAGGAGCTATATGTGATGTATTTTTTGCCATCTAAGGTGTTTTTATTGCGTCTCAGGGCGCCCCCCAGCGCCCTGCACCCTCAGTGACCGGAGTGTGAAGTGTGCTGAGAGCAATGGCGCACAGCTGCGGTGCTGTGCGCTACCTTATTGAAGACAGAACGTCTTCTGCCGCCGATTTTCCGGACCTCTTCTGTCTTCTGGCTCTGTAAGGGGGCCGGCGGCGCGGCTCTGGGACCCATCCATGGCTGGGCCTGTGATCGTCCCTCTGGAGCTAATGTCCAGTAGCCTAAGAAGCCCAATCCACTCTGCACGCAGGTGAGTTCGCTTCTTCTCCCCTTAGTCCCTCGGTGCAGTGAACCTGTTGCCAGCAGGATTCACTGAAAATAAAAATAAGAATTTACTTACCGATAATTCTATTTCTCGGAGTCCGTAGTGGATGCTGGGGTTCCTGAAAGGACCATGGGGAATAGCGGCTCCGCAGGAGACAGGGCACAAAAAGTAAAGCTTTAGGATCAGGTGGTGTGCACTGGCTCCTCCCCCTATGACCCTCCTCCAAGCCTCAGTTAGGTACTGTGCCCGGACGAGCGTACACAATAAGGAAGGATTTATGAATCCCGGGTAAGACTCATACCAGCCACACCAATCACACTGTACAACCTGTGATCTGTACCCAGTTAACAGTATGATAACAGCGGAGCCTCTGAAAAGATGGCTCACAACAATAATAACCCGATTTTTGTAACTATGTACAAGTAATGCAGATAATCCGCACTTGGGATGGGCGCCCAGCATCCACTACGGACTCCGAGAAATAGAATTATCGGTAAGTAAATTCTTATTTTCTCTATCGTCCTAGTGGATGCTGGGGTTCCTGAAAGGACCATGGGGATTATACCAAAGCTCCCAAACGGGCGGGAGAGTGCGGATGACTCTGCAACACCGAATGAGAGAACTCCAGGTCCTCCTTAGCCAGGGTATCAAATTTGTAGGATTTTACAAACGTGTTTGCCCCTGACTAAATAGCCGCTCGGCAAAGTTGTAAATCCGAGACCCCTCGGGCAGCCGCCCAAGATGAGCCCACCTTCCTTGTGGAATGGGCATTTACATATTTTGGCTGTGGCAGGCCTGCCACAGAATGTGCAAGCTGAATTGTATTACACATCCAACTAGCAAAAGTCTGCTTAAAAGCAAGAGCACCCAGTTTGTTGGGTGCATACAGGATAACAGCAAGTCAGTTTTCCTGACTCCAGCCGTCCTGGAACCTATATTTTCAGGGCCCTGACCACATCTAGCAACTTGGAGTCCTCCAAGTCCCTAGTAGGCGCAAGACACCACAATAAGCTGGTTCAGGTGAAACACTGACACCACCTTAGGGAGAGAACTGGGGACGAGTCCGCAGCTCTGCCCTGTCCGAATGGACAAACAGATATGGGCTTTTTTGAGAAAAAAACCACCAATTTGACACTCGCCTGGTCCAGGCCAGGTCCAAGAGCATGTTCACTTTTCATGTGAGATGCTTCAAATCCACAGATTTGACTGGTTTTAAACCAATGTGTTTTGAGGAATCCCAGAACTACGTTGAGATCCCACAGTGCCACTGGAGGCACAAAAGGGGTTGTATATGCAATGCTCCCTTGACAAACTTCTGGACTTCAGGAACTGAAGCCACTTCTTTCTGGAAGAAAAATCGACAGGGCCGAAATTTGAACCTTAATGGACCCCAATTTGAGGCCCATAGACACTCCTGTTTGCAAGAAATGCAGGAATCGACCGAGTTGAAATTTCTTCGTGGGGCCTTCCTGGCCTCACACCACATGTGGTGATAATGTTGTGCGGTCACCTCCTTTCTGGCTTTGACCAGGGTAGGAATGACCTCTTCCTGAATGCCTTTTCCCTTAGGATCCGGCGTTCCACCGCCATGCCGTCAAACGCAGCTGCGGTAAGTCTTGGAACAGACATGGTACTTGCTGAAACAAGTCCCTTCTTAGCGGCAGAGGCCATAATTCCTCTGTGAGCATCTCTTGAAGTTCCGGGTACCAAGTCCTTCTTGGCCAATCCGGAGCCATGAGTATAGTTCTTACTCCTCTACGTCTTATAATTCTCAGTACCTTAGGTATGAAAAGCAGAGGATGGAACACATACACCGACTGGTACACCCACGGTGTTACCAGAACGTCCACAGCTATTGCCTGAGGGTCTCTTAACCTGGCGCAATACCTGTCCCGTTTTTTGTTCAGACGGGACGCCATCATGTCCACCTTTGGTAATTCCCAACGGTTTACAATTATGTGGAAAACTTCCCCATGAAGTTCCCACTCTGCCGGGTGGAGGTCGTGCCTACTGAGGAAGTCTGCTTCCCAGTTTCCATTCCCGGAATGAAACACTGCTGACAGTGCTATCACATGATTTTCCGCCCAGCGAAAAGTCCTTGCAGTTTTTGCCACTGCCCTCCTGCTTCTTGTGCCGCCCTGTCTATTTACGTGGGCGACTGCCGTGATGTTTTATCCCACTGGATCAATACCGGCTGACCTTGAAGCAGAGGTCTTGCTAAGCTTAGAGCATTATAAATTTACCCTTAGCTATACTTATGTGGAGAAAAATCTCCAGACTTGATCACACTCCCTGGAAATTTTTTTTTTTTCTTGTGTGACTGCTCCCCAGCCTCTCGGGCTGGCCTCCGTGGTCACCAACATCCAAAACTGAATGCCAAATATGCGGCCCTCTAGAAGATGAGCACTCTGTAACCACCACAGGAGAGACACCCTTGTCCTTGGATATAGGGTTATCCGCTGATGCATCTGAAGATGCGATCCGGACCATTTGTCCAGCAGATCCCACTGAAAAGTTCTTGCATGAAATCTGCCGACTGGAATTGCTTCGAAGGAAGTCACCATTTTTTTTACCATGGCCCTTGTGCAATGATGCACTGATTTTAGGAGGTTCCTGACTAGCTCGGATAACTCCCTGGCTTTCTCTTCCGGGAGAAACACCTTTTTCTGGACTGTGTCCAGAATCATCCCTAAGCACAGGAGACTTGTTGTCGGGATCAGCTGCGATTTTGGAATCTTTAGAATCCACCCCTGCTGTTGTAACAGTATCCGAGATAGTGCTACTCCGACCTCCAACTGTTCCCTGGACTTTGCCCTTATCAGGAGATCGTCCAAGTAAGGGATAATTAAGACGCCTTTTCTTCGAAGAAGAACCATCATTTCGGCCATTACCTTGGTAAAGACCCGGGGTGCCGTAGACAATCCAAACGGCAGCGTCTGAAACTGATAGTGACAGTTCTGTACCACGAACCTGAGGTACCCTTAGTGATAAGGGCAAATTTGGGACATGGAGGTAAGCATCCCTGATGTCTCGGGACACCAGATAGTCCCCTTCTTCCCGGTTCGTTATCACTGCTCTGAGTGACTCCATCTTGATTTGAACCTTTGTAAGTGTTCAAATTTTTTTAGATTTAGAATAGGTCTCACCTAGCCTTCTGGCTTCAGTACCACAATATAATGTGGAATAATACCCCTTTTCTTGTTGTAGGAGGGGTAATTTAATTATCACCTGCTGGGAATACAGCTCGTGAATTTTTTCCCATACTGCCTCCTTGTCGGAGGGAGACCTTGGTAAGCAGCCTTCAGGAGCCTGCGCAGGGGAAACGTCTCGACATTCCAAACTGTACCCCTGGGATACTACTTGTAGGATCCAGGGGTCCTGTACGGTCTCAGCGTCATGCTGAGAGCTTGTCAGAAGGGTTGGAACGCTTCTGTTCCTGGGAATGGGCTGCCTGCTGCAGTCTTCTTCCCTTTCCTCTATCCCTGGGCAGATATGACTCTTATAGGGACGAAAGGACTGAAGCTGAAAAGACGGTGTCTTTTTCTGCAGAGATGTGACTTAGGGTAAAAACGGTGGATTTTCCAGCAGTTGCCGTGGCCACCAGGTCCGATGGACCGACCCCAAATAACTCCTCTTCCTTTATACGGCAATACACCTTTGTGCCGTTTGGAATCTGCATCACCTGACCACTGTCGTGTCCATAAACATCTTCTGGCAGATATGGACATCGCACTTACTCTTGATGCCAGAGTGCAAATATCCCTCTGTGCATCTCGCATATATAGAAATACATCCTTTAAATGCTCTATAGTCAATAAAATACTGTCCCTGTCAAGGGTATCAATATTTTTAGTCAGGGAATCCGACCAAGCCACCCCAGCTCTGCACATCCAGGCTGAGGCGATCGCTGGTCGCAGTATAACACCAGTATGTGTGTATATACTTTTTATGATATTTTTCCAGCCTCCTGTCAGCTGGCTCCTTGAGGACGGCCCTATCTATAGACGGTACCGCCACTTGTTCTGATAAGCGTGTGAGCGCCTTATCCACCCTAAGGGGTGTTTCCCAACGCGCCCTAACTTCTGGCGGGAAAGGGTATACCGCCCATATTTTCTATCGGGGGGAACCCACGCATCATCACACACTTCATTTAAGTTATCTGATTCAGGAAAAACTACGGTAGTTTTTTCACATCCCACATAATACCCTCTTTTGTGGTACTTGTAGTATCAGAAATATGTAACACCTCCTTCATTGCCCTTAACGTGTGGCCCTAATAAGGAATACGTTTGTTTATTCACCGTCGACACTGGATTCAGTGTCCCTGTCTGTGTCTGTGTCGACCGACTAAAGTAAACGGGCGTTTTAAAACCCCTGACGGTGTTTTTGAGACGTCTGGACCGGTACTAATTGTTTGTCGGCCGTCTCATGTCGTCAACCGACCTTGGCGCGTGTTGACATTATCACGTAATTCCCTAAATAAGCCATCCATTTCGGTGTCGACTCCCTAGAGAGTGACATCACCATTACAGGCAATTGCTCCGCCTCCTCACCAACATCGTCCTCATACATGTCGACACACACGTACCGACACACAGCACACACACAGGGAATGCTCTGATAGAGGACAGGACCCACTAGCCCTTTGGAGAGACAGAGGGAGAGTTTGCCAGCACACACCAAAAACGCTATAATTATATAGGGACAACCTTATATAAGTGTTTTCCCTTATAGCATCTTTTTTATATATTTCTAACGCCAAATTAGTGCCCCCCCTCTCTGTTTTAACCCTGTTTCTGTAGTGCAGTGCAGGGGAGAGCCTGGGAGCCTTCCCTCCAGCCTTTCTGTGAGGGAAAATGGCGCTGTGTGCTGAGGAGATAGGCCCCGCCCCTTTTTCGGCGGCCTCGTCTCCCGCTCTTAACGGATTCTGGCAGGGGTTAAATATCTCCATATAGCCCCCGGAGGCTATATGTGAGGTATTTTTAGCCAAAAAAGGTTTTCATTTGCCTCCCAGGGCGCCCCCCTCCCAGCGCCCTGCACCCTCAGTGACTGCCGTGTGAAGTGTGCTGAGAGGAAAATGGCGCACAGCTGCAGTGCTGTGCGCTACCTTAAGAAGACTGAGGAGTCTTCTGCCGCCGATTCTGGACCTCTTCTCGTTTCAGCATCTGCAAGGGGGCCGGCGGCGAGGCTCCGGTGACCATCCAGGCTGTACCTGTGATCGTCCCTCTGGAGCTAATGTCCAGTAGCCAAGAAGCCAATCCATCCTGCACGCAGGTGAGTTCACTTCTTCTCCCCTAAGTCCCTCGTTGCAGTGATCCTGTTGCCAGCAGGACTCACTGTAAAATAAAAAACCTAAGCTAAACTTTTCTAAGCAGCTCTTTAGGAGAGCCACCTAGATTGCACCCTTCTCGGCCGGGCACAAAAATCTAACTGAGGCTTGGAGGAGGGTCATAGGGGGAGGAGCCAGTGCACACCACCTGATCCTAAAGCTTTACTTTTTGTGCCCTGTCTCCTGCGGAGCCGCTATTCCCCATGGTCCTTTCAGGAACCCCAGCATCCACTAGGACGATAGAGAAAAACCTATACTTAAACTTTTTCACTAAGCAGCTCAGGAGAGCCACCTAGTGTGCACCCTTCTCGTTCGGGCACAAAAATCTAACTGAGGCTTGGAGGAGGGTCATAGGGGGAGGAGCCAGTGCACACCAGGTAGTCCTAAAGCTTTTACTTTTGTGCCCAGTCTCATGCGGAGCCGCTATTCCCCATGGTCCTTTCGGAGTTCCCAGCATCCACTAGGACGTCAGAGAAATTTTAATAACCAGAAAAGGAAATTGTGTTGGTAAACTGTCTTTCAATAGTCTACAATCAATAAGTAAGTTACATATCTCCTCAGTTAACAATGGGGTCGATTCAATTCAGCAACTTATGAATAGCGCCGGGAATTAGCGCTCGACACTATTCAATTCAGCTGCTAGTTACCCGCAATTGTCGGGAATTCTTCCCTCATTCCCGGGGGATGAGAGAAGAAACCCGATAAAAGTGATGCCTCGCGGCCGGCGCGAGGCTGATTCTGTCGGGAATCAGCCTCGCGCCGGGGAGTTAAGTCGGAGAATGCCCGTTCTCCCGACAATTGAACCTGTTTAGTCGGCGAGAACGGGCTTTCGCCGACTTAACTTTAGCTGAATTGAATAGCGTCGGGAGCTAATTCCCGGCGCTATTCATAAATTGCCGAATTGAAACGGCCCCAATGTGTGTTAATATGCAGTTTAATCATGCATTAATATCCATGTAAATGAATAACAATAACTGCACATCAGTAATGACTGTACCATGAAGAAAACACTAGGTGAGATAGAAAGCCTTAGCAGGCATTAAGCACAGGTCATTCATAACATGTGTATGGGAGACCTGAGAAACCACCACAAGTAATAGTGAGAAATAGGGGTATATGCAATTGCGGTCGAATTCCGGCTGGAATTCGACTGTTTTTTAATTCGACACGATTCGACAGTCAGACACCCTGCCGCCGGGACCCGAATTCGACATATTCAATAAAAAACGGATTCGACAGTCCCGCTGTCGAAAAACGGGCCAATTGACGATAGTGTTACTGGATTCGACTTCATGGACGGCACAAAAGTGTTTAAAAAAAAACAAGAATAAAAATGTGTGGGGTCCCCCCTCCTAAGCATGACCAGCCTCGGGCTCTTTGAGCCGGTCCTGGTTGTAAAAATACGAGAAAAAAAAAAAAAAAAAAAAGACAGGGGATCCCCCGTATTTTCACAACCAGCACCGGGCTCCACTAGTCAGAGATAATGCCACAGCCGGGGGACACTTTTATATCGGTTCCTGTGGCCGTGGCATTAAATCACTAACTAGTCACCCCTGGCCGGGGTACCCTGGAGGAGTGGGGATCCCTTAAATCAAGGGGTCCCCCCCTCCAGCCACCCAAGGGCCAGGGGTGAAGCCCGACGCTGTCCCCCCCATCCAAGGGCTTCGGATGGGAGGCTGATAGCCAAGTGACAAAATAAAGAAGATTGTTTTTTGTAGCAGAACTACAAGTCCCAGCAAGCCTCCCCCGCAAGCTGGTACTTGGAGAACCACAAGTACCAGCATGCAGGGGGGAAATGGGCCCGCTGGTACCTGTAGTTCTACTGCAAAAAAAATACCCAAATAAAAACAATACACAGACACCGTGAAAGTAAAACTTTATTACATACATGCACACCGACACACACATACTTACCTATTTTGACACGCCAACTCGGTCCCCTTCTCCACGTAGAATCCACGGGTTACCTGTAAACAAAATTATACTCCCAAAAATCCAGTGTAGATCTGTCCTCTTCTTGTTTGTAATCCACGTACTTGGCAAAATAATAAACTGCAAAACCCGGACCACGCACTGAAAGGGTTCCCATGTTTACACATGGGACCCCTTTCCCCGACTGCCGAGACCCCCCGGTGACTCCTGTCACAGAGGGTCCCTTCAGCCAATCAGGGAGCGCCACGTCGTGGCACTATCCTGATTGGCTGTGCGCGTCTGAGCTGTCAGGTGGCGCATAGCACTATGCCGCTCCATTATATTCAATGGTGAGAACTTTGCATCAGCGGTGGAGGTTACTCGCGGTCAACCGCTGACTGCAAAGTTACCACCATTGACTAAAATGGAGCGGCATAGTGCTATGCGCCGCCTGACTGCTCAGACGCGCACAGCCAATCAGGAGAGTGCCACGACGTGGCGCTCCCCGATTGGCTGAAGGGACCCTCTGTGGCAGGAGTCACGGGGGGGTCTCAGCAGTCAGGGAAAGGGGTCCCATGTGTAAACATGGGACCCCTTTCAGTGTGTGGTCCGGGTTTTGCGTTTTATTATTTTGCCAAGTACGTGGATTACAAACAAGAAGAGGACAGATCTACACTGGATTTTTGTGAGTATAATTTTATTTACAGGTAACCCGTGGATTCTACGTGGAGAAGGGGACCAAGTCGGCGTGTCAACATAGGTAAGTGTGTGTGTCGGTGTGCATGTATGTAATAAAGTTTTACTTTCACGGTGTCTGTGTATTATTTTTATTTGGGTATTTTTTTTGCAGTAAAACTACAGGTACCAGCGGGCCCGTTTTCCCCCCGCATGCTGGTACTTGTGGTTCTCCAAGTACCAGCTTGCGGGGGAGGCTTGCTGGGACTTGTAGTTCTGCTACAAAAAACAATATTCTTTATATTGTCACTTGGCTATCAGCCTCCTATCCGCAGCCCTTGGATGGGGGGGGGGGGGGGGGGGGGAGAGACAGCCTCAGGCTTCACCCCTGGCCCTTGGGTGGCTGGATGGGGGGGGACCCCTTGATTTAAGGGGTCCCCACTCCTCCAGGGTACCCCGGCCAGGGGTGACTAGTTAGTGATTTAATGCCACGGCCGCAGGGACCGATATAAAAGTGTCCCCTGGCTGTGGCATTATCTCTCTGACTAGTGGAGCCCGGTGCTGGTGTTAAAAATACGGGGGACCCCTACGTTTTTTGTCCCCCTTATTTTTGGCACCAGGACCGGACGCAGAGCCCGGTGCTGGTTGTGAAAATACGGGGGATCCCCTGTCATTTTTCCCCCTGTATTTTTACAACCAGGACCGTCTCAAAGAGCCCAAGGCTGGTTATGCTTAGGAGGGGGGACCCCACGCATTTTTTTTCATGATTTTTAACCCATTCCCACTGAAAAACATGCCCTGATCTCTCCATATTATTTTAGTCAGTAAAAAAATATATATATATTATTTTACAAAATATATTAAATAATACTTGTGGCTCCTAATAGACAAACCAAGTAGATAATCCCTTCTAATATAAATAGATATGCTATTAGCAATAAAAAAAAACGTTTGTAAAAAATTTTTATTAGATCCCGCCAGCAAAATGAGGCGGACTGAAATTGACGAAATGACTGTCGAAAAGCACTGTTGTCGAATCGACATTCTTCAATTGAATATACTTTTGTCGAAAAGACGCATTTTTACCATTGCAGACATGTCGAATTTGACAACTGTCGAATTGCAAAGTAGAATTTGAAACGGACGTTTTTTTTCCCGAAAAGTACTGTATTGCATTGTCGAATCATTTTTTTGTGTCGAAAATGCCCCGTTTTTCGACATTTGCGGCAATTCGACCGCAATTGCATATACCCCATAGTCTGTGCAAGACTAACACTAAAGACTTGTAAAATGGATAAAGAGCCTAAGTCAATACACACACACAGTGGAGGTTCCCATCATGTAATGAGTGATCCATTTGTTTCCTTGGCAACCATGTGATGTCTTCAAATACAATCATTGTCGTTGAATACATCTTTCAATGTACTGAATTATAATGAGGTTAAAGCAATATCAATGCAAAAGGGTAACAGAGCATTTAAATATACCAAGAGTAGACAAATATGTTAATGGGAGAGAGTAAGAACAAAACAAAAAAAAGATGCTAAAGTTTAGGCGGCAGCATAACCTAACGATTACAAAAAAAGTTAGAGAAACATTGCTTATGTTTGCAACGTGTTACAAATAATTATCCTACTGCTCAGCCTCAGAACCAAGTGTCAACAGGAGTGTGATATGACCAAACACAGTAGCAAATCTGAATAGCACCCAGTCCTTTGGAACTTGAGCCAACCAGCCACATTTCTTTCAGCATGACTGTGGCTCCTGTTAAGGGGCATAAACATGAGAATATATTGCCTCAATAAAGATAAAGATTTCCCTTGAAATATCTCTAGCTGCAGAATGAAAGATAAAGAGCATACACACGGGGCCTAATTCAGACCTGATCGCTGCCGCTGGCAGCGGAGCTGGAGCTGCACTGGCAGGGAGCTACTCCTCAGGTACAAAAAGCATTGCCGCCGTGCAATGCTTTTGTACCTGTGCAGGGGGAGGGGGGTGCAGAGCTAGACACGCAGGGTGGACTAGCCCTGTGCCGGGCATCCCCCTGTATGTCTGTGAAACTGATTGTAGATGTGCTAAATTTAGCACATCTACGATCAGGTCTGAATTAGCCCCACTGAACGATACAATGAAAGATATTGTTCAGGGACATCACCCCTCCCATCCCTGAACACGCTGTCATGAAAGATATAGCCTAAATCGAGCTGCTTGTTCAGTTGATAAAGACAAAGATAAAGACCCACGGGAGCATGCATCTTTATCATGCATTCACACTGGACAATATACACATCTTTAGCTTTATCATGTATACTGTCCACTTTTATCTTCTCGTGTGTATGTCCCTTTAAAGTCTCATTGCCAGACTATGATCACAACACACACAGGACAGCATTCATTAAAAAAAGAATGTTTATCATTCCATTATTGTTGATTTAAGCAAGTTAACCTCTTCTAAGACAAGAGTAAAGACAGTATTAACTACCCCATGTGATAATATGCTGTCACTAAACTAAAAAAAAGCAATAATACATGACACTAATATACAAAATGATACCCCTTTTACACCGCCAGCATATAACACTGGTTAATGCACATGAACGTGCATAACCCGTGTTGCAGGTTGGTGTAAAAGGGCGAAGTTGGAATAATCCGGGTCAAGTGACCGGGTATTCCAACTCGGGTAGCTTGCAGGGTTCAACCTGGCAAGCGGTGCTGTGTAAACGGGAAGCTGGGTCGCAATATGCCGGGATGGAAAGTGCAGTATGGAAATGGGCCTGAGGCGGGTCACAGCCAAGTAGCACCCGTGTCAGGCTCCTGGCTGCCACCCGTCTTGTGGGTATAAAAGCGGTATTAGACTAGGCAGCAATATGCAAAATTACCATAGAGATCTTCAAGACAATCTCACTAGTTTCAGAAATCGGCATTTCATTAAAAAAAATTCTCCATAAAATACTGTAGACTTTAAATATAAAATATGGAATACTATTGTGGAACTACAAATTCCAGTACACTCCATCTGTCAACGCTTGGTGAAACAGTTCCACAAACTGCTTTGACGCAAATGCCATGGTCTTCAATTGGGCTGCTCAGCCAAAGAAAAGTGACCAGTATGTAAATATTGTTCGTAAAAAGTTTAACTTCTGAACAAAATTGTCCACTGAACTTCCAATACAGTTACAATTAGATCATTGTATAAGAGATACTATAAGCAATGAAAAATACTATGAGGAAATCATAAACAATATACAATAAACAGCTAGCAGAAATTGCTGAAAAAAAGGAAACTGACAACTGGATGAACTATACCAGCATTGTAGCTGTACAACTCTGTGGAACAATGGTACAAATGGAGGCTTAATTAGTAACCAAGTATAAGTTATATGTCACATGACATTCCACTAACCATATGTTAGGCAGTAGTGCAGCGATAGGCCCCAACTACACATTTAGCTCTCATTTGCAAATTCAAAACCCAACTCCCAACAATACAACACCTCCTGGTACCTGTCCCACATCACTTAACCCATTGAGATTTGAAGAGAAATTCACCTATAAAGTGGCATACCTTATTGGTCAAATTATGCTATTTAAATCCCTCAAAGTGCATGATTATGCATTAGGTTGGGTGTACCAGAGATTCTGTACTATGTCCAGGCAATTTTATAGGTGCGCACATAAAAATGTGAATTTCACCTAGAAAAGCAATGCGAGTTTGGAATTGGATGGCAAGTATAATTTGCAGTGCTAGTTCGCTATGAGAATGGCTCGTGGTACCAAATTTGCACATAAATTGATTCCTTATATGTGCAGTACATTGAAATTTGGAACCTCCTTAAACAACAAGACAGCATCAGACTACACCACTCCTTTGTGGTCAAAAGTGAAAAGCACATTCACCTCACCAACTATCTAAACCAAGGCTCGACACATTTTTCTAAAATCTAGGAGCCATTAATGCGCGTGGCTGCAATGTAACTCCTGGTAGGAGCAGGGAGGGTGTTAATGCCTATGGCTGCAATGTAACGTCCGGCAGGAGCGGGGAGGGCGGGTCAGGCATTAATGCCCGTGGCTGCAATGTAAGCTCTAGCAGGAGCGGCGAGGGAGGGTTGGCAGCACTGTAAGATCTGACAGGAGTGGGGAGGGTCGGGCATTAATGTACGTGGCTGCAATGTAAGCTCCAACTCCAGCGGTGATAGTGTAAGTAGAAAAGGAAAAAAGAACTGTTCACCTATATGGCGCAATGCTGCCCGTCCACTATAAACACCTACGTAAAATCACCGTTTTACATACACAAATTAAACTGACAAAGAAGGCGGTGTTTAAATATGTCCAAAGCGCATAAGAAACAAATATTACACAAAATAAAGCAAAAACTGGTACATTCCTTCCTTTTACTGAAGATAACCGATATTCTTCATAGGAGTTTTACTGATGTAGCTTTCCTCCTCAAGGTGTCATATTGTAGTCATGCAAATAGAAGAAGGATATATGTGTAGACCAATTTTCACACAAATTTCAAGGATAATCTTCTATAGCATTAAGACAAAGGGGCGTGACAGAAGCAAGTGAGTGGAAACCCATAAAGGTATCTTTAAGAAATTTCTTTCAATATGGACGTGAAAATTTCAGGCGTACCCAGAACTCACACAAATGGTAAGATGGAAAATCATAAAAAGGTATCTTTCAGGTCTGTCGAGAGCGTAACCCAACTCTCACGGAATGGAAGTGAAATGCATATATATACAGATATCTTTCTCAGCAAGCAATTAAATGCGTACCACAACTCACTCAGGGTTAGGGTAGATGACTCCTATCAAGGTATCTTTGGCTTTCCAACACTTGATCTTTGCAAGGGGATATTACCCCAGAAAAATTCAGGACAAAACCAGGGAAAAAATTCCTCTTTGATAGTATAAAAGGAGGAGTGATAGTGTAAGCTCCGGCAGGGGGTTGGGTATTACTGCACACAGCTACAGTGTAAGTTCCAACAGGAGAGGAAGATCTGAGGGGCTGTAGCAAAGTACCGCACCCCCCACCACACACTTTCCGCAGCAGCACAACAAGGGGGGTGAACAATCCACCAACTTCCACATCCACACCTGGCCACACAACACAAATCCCCCCTGCAATACCCCGTCAGAGAGCTCTATGCAGAATTGGTCAAGAGACACCGCGGCCAGGCAAAGAAAAATTATAACAAGGTATATTCGGGCACTTGATGTATGAGGGACTCTTGCTAAGCTGCAGCCATAGATAGGGGAAGTCACTCCCACAATAACACAAAATAAAGCGGAAAGGCGGCTGCGCGCTAATATTATAAAACAATGGTTGCTAATAGCGATTGCATACAGTTACAAACTAAATTTTAATTAAAAAAATGCACAGAAAGGTGTACAAACAACATATAACATGAATTCACGTATATTAAAACGGTGTATATTACCCTGGGTATTGGGTCAGGAAATATAGCAAGGTTTCATTGGAGGAGTCCGTTCCAAAAATTGGCCCTTGCCTGTGTAAAAGTCCAATGTAGCAAGAGTCTCTTTAGTATGGAAAGAGTACAGTTGGTAATGCATCACCGTTAGAGGAGAAAATGTCCCGTTGTAAATGGGTTCCTCATGCAGTACGGTGTTTATAATAAGTCAATAACCTCTCCGAGTCTCTTCTGATGGAGAACCAGCCCATGTTCATTACTTCTCCATCAGAAGAGACTCAGAGAGGTTATCAACTTATTATAAACACCGTACCGCATGAGGAACCCATACACTACCACATAACTGACCCTAAAGCTGGGTATACACCGGAGCGACATATTGCTTACGTCATTCAGTGTGCAGCCAGGATTGCGTGCTCCTGTGGTCGCATGCGACAGATGCCTGGTTTGATGTGCTGCACATCAAACCAAGCGTCCATCGTTGCTAGCGTCCTGTGTTATGTTAATGAAGGACGGAACATGGCCATTCCAGCCTTCACTAAAGGTGCCAGAGTGTGTGGGAGCAATTCGAGCTGACGGGGATTTGTTCTTATGTCGGAACGAATCCCCATTGCGCCAGTATGTACCCATTTTAAGGACGACAGGTAGGCACAATTTACTTAATGTAATAATTGTTTCCAAATGTATCAATAAAAAAAACATTTATCCTAGGAGCACCATGATTCAAGAAAGTTTGGAATCCACTGACTGAGCCAGTCACTAGTCACATCACATACTGAAGAATACTCATGTCAGATAACATCTGTTCCCCCAACCAGAACTAGGCTCGCCTAAAAGATGCTCAAATTACTAATACAAGGTTATGGGATCTAATCCGTATACTTCATGAAGGCAAGGTTTCCAGGCAAGAGGCACTTTCATAATTTAGAGCATAAAATCTAATATAGATTAAATAACATTTAACTCCATTTCATCACAACGACCCTGTACTGCCTCCTGTTATAAGCGTTTAGCAGAGCTCCTTATAGTGACTGCAGGAATAAAACACATACTGTATGTGGGAATATTATGACCAGCATATGGCATTGTTAAAGCAGTAACTATGTATATAGTTCGCTACCCCCAGAGGGATTATTTTGTGACATATCTAAAACAATCAGATGCCTTACATAAACTTTTAATCCGCTGCTACTACCTGAATGGGATGTAAAGTGTCATAAAGACGTGAGAGTGATGTGTTTAGGAAACGCCATATACACACCACAGACACAGCAGCTAACACCAGTGTCCTCATCATAACCCCCCCATTATCTGTCTGCCATGGAGCTATTGGGTGACAATAGGAGCAGCAGCCTGGCACTGGGAAGCTACTATGCTGCCCTGGCTACAAGGGCATCTCCTTCCAGCAGCATCCAGCACACAATGCGGCAGGGCCGAGCATCACCACACACAGACACAGACCGGGCGCTCTGCTCCCTCGGCCCCACCGCATCCCTCATACCCCCACCACAGACCTGGATGTGGTTGTACTCGCAGTAGTCGGCCGCCCGTTCCCAATTCGTATCGCTGCCCAGCAGGGCCCGCCGGCCTCCTGGATTCCCTTCCTCCAGCAGCAGCAGCTCCGCCATATTCCCCTCAGCACATTCTCCTCCCAGGAGCCCCGCTATACCGCGGAGGGAGAGCGGAGGAGAAAGACCAGCGCGGAGACGCGCGCCGAGCCGCGGGAGCTAGTCTGGGAGATGCGCGCCCCCGCTGTCCCACACACTCAGCCGCCGGGCGCGCCTCCGTGCTGCCAGTGACGGGTGGGGGAGGGGCTCCGAGTGCGCCCGCGCGGGAGAGGTGACGCGCTGTCTACGGAGGAGGAGGAGATCGCTCAGCTGCTGCCGCTGGTGGGCGTGACGCGGCCGGGGAGGACCCTGCTGCTGCATGTGGCCGCGTCATAGACGTCTGTGTGGGCGGTACTGCGACCTCTGCTGATACGGTTACTGACTGTACAGCGCTCACGCTCAGTACTACAGTAGCATATACAGTGCTATCATACTGTGCGTGTAGCCGCCAGACTGGGTGTGTATACAGTAAGTGTATATTATAGTATTTGCCCTGTCACGTGGGCCGCGGCGCCGTGCCCGCTATGATACTTATTGGCAGCACAACCTGTGCAGACAGCAACGTGCGGGAGGTCACCCCGCAAACAAGACACAAAGGAGCAGGCAGGGCTTCCCGCACCATTCACAATAATTTCCTCCTGTGACCATACCACCCAACATGACCCTCTGCAGGAGGGACAAAATGCTCTGCTTCTGGACTTTTCATTTATGATTGCTGACACCTGTTTTGAACAGGCTAATGGATAAAAATTGTGTTTCAGCACAGGTGATGGTAATTATAAATGAAGAGGGAAGTCCAGGAGCAGAGCATTCTGTCCCTCCTGGAGAGGGTCATGTTGGGAGGTGTGCTGTGACACAGGCACCCCGCAGCATCACTCGGTGCCTGCTTTCCTCCGCCAGCCGCCCCTGTGAGTCCTAGTAATACCCCTTTTACACTCGCATGAAAATCCCGGGATATTGCACGTGAACGCGCATCATCCCGGGATTTCTGTCAGTGTGAAAGGGTACAGGGACAATTTCCCGGGTCGAGCATCCCGGGATTTCATCCCAGGTCTAAAGCAGGGTTGAACCCGGGACCGTCCCGGGAAGCTGGGTAGTGTGAAAGGGCCCGTCCCGGGATTCACTACCCGGGACTGTTAAAAGGCCTCCGATTGGAGCTTTCATGGGCTCAGAAAAGATGATGTCATCTTTCAGAGCCCTGGGGAGCGTCCTTGATGCGTGTGAGGAAGGCAGCATGGCGACCTGGACAGACCAGGAGGTTAGAGAGTTGCTGAGCATTAGGGGAGAGGAGGAAATAATGAGGCAGATCACAGGCACAGTTAAAGATGCAGTCATTTATAAAAACATCTCCAAGATGCTGGAAGCCATGGGAATCATCCGCACACAGCAGCAAGTGTTAAACAAAATGAAAACTCTTAAAAAGCAGTTTCTGAAGGTGCATGACAACAACAGGAAAAAGAGCGGTGTTGGCCGTATCGACTGGCAGTACTATGACATCTGTGCCAATATCTTTGGAAACACAGCTATATGCAGTCCGGTGAGTCTGTCTTCCAGTTCACAGTACACTGCTACAGAAGGCACTCCAGAAGAGACACAGACAAGCAGTGACGTCTGTCCGTCATCCCCGTTGTTAATTGACGACACACCTGAGGACAGCGACACATCCTCCCAGCCGTCCATAAACACATCTAGAAACGACGACAGCATAACTGCAACCATTGAAGACGTCGTGGAAGCTCAGACCAGTGACAGTGGGACTGTACAAAGTACCGTCACCCCAACTTTACAGAAAAACAGTAAGTACATGTTTAGAAAATAACACTCATAGCACAAATCCACAATTGTTAATCATCCGGTTATGTGTGTAGTATGAGTGGCCAGTGTGGCAGCAGCGTGGCGAGCGCAAATGAGCCCCTTGCAGGATCACTGCGCTCAGCACGCTGCTGGCACGGTGGCACGCTTTGCAATTTCTGCCCCCACCCAGGGGGGCTTTGCATTTTTATAAATAGTTCAATGTTGCAGAGTAGCTAGTGTGTAGGTGGATTATAATGCCACAAACACATGTTTGCTAACGCTGCTATTTTTATATACGCTCATTTTGTATTTCTTCTCTTCACAGTTTACACCGTACCGCCTAGAAGGAAGAAATTGAACAGAGCGGAGCAAGTGGCTAAAGCCATGTCAAATGTCCTTGTCGACCAACTCCGAGAGATGGACGCTACAATGTCCGCACAGGAGGATGCAAGGCTCGACAGGTTTCTAGAGGCAGAACGCCAAATGCATGATGCATTCCTTTCCCAAGTCATGACAATGCAGGAACGCATGAGTAGAGAGCAGTATGACCGCCACAGGGAATTGCACCAAATGAACATGGCGTTCTATGAGCGTATGACCAATACCTCAAGAGCACCAATCCAACACCACAACTCACAATACCCCCCTGAGCAGGGTTTTTCATCATTTACTCCTGGTCCATACTATGCCCCAAATACTGCACCATCTAGTGCGCAAAGCCCAGAGTTTACTGTATTGCGCAATTTGCCGTGAAACACAGTGAATTTCTTTTTTTTGTTGTTATTTGTTGTTAAATAACCACAGTGTGGTCATTGTTTATGCACAACTGTTTGTGCCTTCTTTCATTTTTTTTGTATGTTCTGTTTTGTATAGTGTCTACATTAAAGCACTTTTTATTTATTTTTTACACAGTAATAATATACTGCAGGGACACTGTGGTTTATGGTGTTGTATCTACAAGCCTACCAGTGTTGTTGTTTTTTTTTTTATGCCAAACAAAACTTGTTTGCAAATCTATGCATAACATTCCCATTTGTGCGTAACAGTAGACCATGTTTGCAGTGTTTTCTACATTGTTTCTGCATATATACAAAGTTTGTGGCAATGTGTTTTTTTTGGAAAAACATAAATATTGAAACCAAAGATCAAAGGTGGAATACAAAATAAAAAAAATGTAATTCACCAAACATGTTGTGCTGATTCTTAAACACTATTGTACCAGTGCTGCAAGGTTGGACGTAATAGTGTGGCGTATTTGTTCTGCAGCGGAGTTTGAGGCAGTCCCAAACAAAGCACCTTCCACATGTGGGTTTATAACCTCAGGGTCCTGCACAGTCCACTCAGGAAGGAATAGCTCATTTTTCAGTTCACAGATGTTGTGCAGTATACAGCACGCAGCTACTACATTAGGCATATTCTTTAGGTCCATATCATTGCGCTTCATCAAACAACGCCATCTTCCTTTTAACCTGCCAAAGGCGTTCTCAACCACCATCCTTGCTGAACTCATGGTGTGAGTATAGGTTTGTTGCTCTGGGGTTAACTGGACCTGTTGGGTGTAGCCTTTCATAATCCAGGGGCGTAAAGGGTATGCAGCATCCCCGATGATGTGGACAGGGAACTCCACCCCATTCACAATCTTTGCACACTCTTTGGGGTACAGCCAGCCTCCCTGCTTCTCCTCTACGATGTTGTACAGGTCAGAATTGGCAAGAACTCGGGAGTCATGAGATCGGCCTGGCCAGCTAATAAACACATCTAGGAAACTAAAGAACAGTAAAATTGAAAAAAGTTAGAATGTAAAACTCACACATGCAACTCATTCCACCACCCCAAAAATAAACACTTACCAATATTTGTGGTCCACAACAGCCTGTTGTGCCAGCCCTTCCTATTAAAATAGTCAGCATGGTTGTCACATGGGGCAATAATGGGGATGTGTGTCCCATCAATCGCTCCTCCACACTGCGGATAGCCTCGCTTCACAAATCCTTTGATGGTATCCTGTAAGCGCTGTCCTTGTGGTAGAGATATAAAGCGCTTGTATAAGGTAGATACAATTGCTTTAGTCACCTGGTGGACTATGACACAGCAGGTGGAGATCGCAACACCGAACAAGCATGAGACTGAGCGGTACTCTCCTGGGGTAGCATACCACCACAATGCAATAGCTAATCTCCGGCGTGCCTCGATGGGTCTCCTAAGCCTGGTGGTCTGCATGTCAAGTGCTGGGGTAAGTAATTCCAGGATGTAGTTAAAGGTTGCACGAGACACACGGAAGTTAGCCATCCACTCCTCATCCTGGTAAGCTTCCACGGTCCTCATAAAGGCTTCTCCGTGCCGGCGATCTCTGGACCAAAATGAGCGGTTAGGGCCCATACTCACGCTCAGTATGGTACTCATCCTGGATGATATGAGGGCTCTCCTCCTGCGCAAATATTGGCGGCGACTAGCAGCCCTATCCAGCATAAATTGCGCCCTCCTCCTCCTCATAAAATATATGTGCAGTATACTGCACAGTGTGACAAGCTGCATCATGCTGTCAGTGGCTGTATGAAACATCTGCAAAGCAGAAAGAATCATGAGCTCAGGCATACACACTGGTACTCCGTCGGCCATGACTGCAGCAATGGTGTGAGCAGGCACCACCCCTCCCTTTGTTAACTAGTGTGACCTCATCAATGTGAGCCAGAAAAGGCCATTTCTAATGACATACATGTGCATTTGCAGGGATATCCCGGGATCAGTGTAAATGGGGCTGTCCCGGTTCGATCCCAGGTCTTAGTGCAGTGTGAAAGGGGTCAGTCCCGGGAAGGCATCCTGGGACGCATCCCGGGAGTGCGAGTGTAAAAGGGGTATAATAAGCGTAATAGCAGGGATGCGTGTGACAGGCAGGAGTGTGTGACGTGATGTCAGCAGCCTAAATATAATTGGGGGTCCCTGTACGGGGCGGGCACTCTCTGGTTCCAGGACTGGCGGTGGTAGCGGAGTCAGTGGACAGTGCGGGCAAACGCTCAGAAAATGCTGCCAACATGGGGGACCCCTGGCTGATGCCTCCACAAGCTCTGTAGTGCTAAAGCAGCCATGTGTGTAGGCACTGGTGATGGCACAGACACCCCACCTGCTTGGCAGTAGTGGCCGTGGTGTGAGGTAATAATAATATAATATAGATAGTACAAGTTTTCCCTGGTACACATTAGGCTGGGTATTATGGAATTCGAAGAGGCAACACCAGAAAATTATTTTTTGGTGACCGCAGACGTTAACGCGGTGTATACTATTATAGATCACCAACAGGGCTTAAAAGCGGTGAGAGAAACCATGTTGAAGTCAGCTTTGCCAGGCAATTTACAAGACTTCATATTGGAGAGTATTCATTTTATACTTTCCAATAATTATTTTTTGTTTAAAAATGAATTTTATGCGGTACAGCCATGGGCACTAGGTTCGCCCCTAGTTATGCAAACATATTTATGGGTGCATGGGAAGAAAGATACATCTGGTCGGAACATGCGCATGGGGCGAACCTAGTGTCCTGGCATAGATACATAGATGATATTCTTTTCATATGGGAGGGAGAGAGAGAGTCCCTGGACCTTTTTTGTACTTATCTCAATAACAACGATAACCACATAAGATTGACATTTGATATTAACCAGAAAGAGGTAAATTTTTTGGACCTTACAATCTATATTGAAGAAGGTATTATTAAAACTAAAACGTTTGTGAAACCCACTGATTCAAAATCATACATCAATAGGCTGAGTTGCCACCACGACAATTGGTTAAATAGTGTTCCAACCAGTCAATTTAAAAGACTGAGACGCAATTGTTCGGACCATGTAGTTTTTGAGACACAAGCATCATTAATGGAGAAATCCTTTGCAGATTGTGGCTATGATGCAGGTTCCTTAAAAAAATCATTGGAAGAGGTGTCAAAAATTAACAGAACAGATCTATTGGCAACAAAAAATTCCAGTAAAAGTACTTTTGATGATAAATATAAGTGGGCTTTCATTTCAGACTATTCTTCTCAACACAGAAAAGTCCAAAATATTTAAAAAAAAACACTGGTCTATTTTAAAAAAGATCCTGTCATCGGACCAGATCTCCCTGAAAGACCGGTTTGCATATATAGGAAAGCGCCCAATTTACAATCAAAATTGGTACATAGTTTTCATCAAGTACCCTCTTCTGGGCCAATAATAAAATCTGAGGGTTTCTACAGGTGTGGGTCATGTATAGCCTGTAGAAATGTCCCCAATACTTTTGGTAACAAAAAGATAGAAATATATATAAACGAGGGAAAATGTGTTGTAAAATAATTTATCACTTGTCATTCTGTGAATGTAATTTATTGCTTAGAATGTAGCTGTAACAAATTCTATATTGGACGTACCAGTAGGGCCCTTAAAGTGAGATTAAGTGAATATCTTCGAAACATAAAAAAAGGATTAGATACGCATGCTTTGTCAGCACACTTCAAGAAAATCCATAATTGTGACACTAAAGAAATTAAAAATTTCTATGCCCTAAAACGAGTGAAACTAGGCACTAGGGGTGGGGATCCACAAAAACAATTAGCAAAGGCCGAGATGCAAACAATTTTTAAATTTAAAACTTTGGAGCCAAGAGGTCTGAATAAAGACTTCGAAACAAAATGGTTTTTATAGTATGTCTTTTATTAAAATTTTAGTATATTTCATTTCACTGTATAATGTATTTATATTATAGTACATTAGACTAAATTTGTTTCCTTTTTATTTGAATATATGTAATGGACCACAACAAAATGGTGTCGACTCCAGGGATATAAGACGCTAACAGGAGGTACACTCATGAACATTGGAAACGTTGTTATGGAGACAAAACACATCTCCAGCATCGCGAGACTTGTCGACTATGAGATCACCTCCGCCCGCGTCACTTCCTGTAGTAGGCAGAACATCTTCGGACGCACTTGTAGATGCCGGGGAAGACGTCACTTCCGGTTAGAGAGATCAGGACGGAGGGGACATTTCCAGACGTGCACGTGGATGTGGGGGATCGCGTCACTTCCGGTGACGGATTTCCGCATATAGGATCTTTGCCCTTAACAGGATGAGAGTGAACTGTGGGCATGACGACTTCCGGCGGAAGTCACCGTTGTGGAGCAGGACATCATTGGACAATCATTTTAGGCAGGAAACGGAAGGTTTAGAGCTAATATTAACATGTGGAATGGATTTTAATTATACACCATCCGATGTTTGTAATATAGGCCATTAGAAAGTAGTAGATCCATGTCTGGTATTAGGTTTTAGGTCAATTGAATTATGGGAGGTATAAATACCTCTGACTGTTTGCTACCATGTACACCTTGAAAAAGATAGCCCATAGCTATCGAAACGCGTCGGTGAAGGTAGCGGAATACACGTGGAGTTCTCGCCTGTTGTACTGGATTGACTCTGGGGACGCCTGGTTTTATCAGTAACAAACGCTGTTGTCTGCAATTTTGTGTAGACCATTCCATCTAGTGAGAACCCATCTTCTAGCCTATTTTTTAATGTTGTATATGTCAATAAATTTTACGGTAATACACTATTTGGAAATCATTTGATTTACATGTACCTCTGGTGGAGTGAGAAGGGGAACCTTTCCTAAGGACTATAGAGGCGCCAGGATACTTGCGAGTTGGTGATCCGCTCCCAATAAGGCGATATTGTCTACTATTGTAGACCACAACTTGGGGTACGAGTCTGGACCTTTATACTCACTTTATATAAAATTTTATACAGTATCACACTATGTTTGTGTTATATTTTTTGTCTTAAAGGACATTTATTCCATCTGCCTAAGAGACTGAATTTCTGCTTGAGGTGTTCTAAAAAGCGCTTGGAATAAAGGGTGGTAACCATTGGAATTTGTATGTATATTGGAAGTGCTGGTGACACTTCAAAACCACCTATCTTTTCAGGCTGCTCTTGTTTGGCGCACTGTATGTGATCATTATCCTTTGCTTTAGAATTTTGTTATATGTTGTTTACGGTAGTTCTAGATCACAAATGTTTAAACAACATAACTTTGTATCCACATTCACCCAATTCTACAGTCTGTGTCCTAAGTGGCACACCGCACCATTGGAAACGGGGCCCCAACTCTGCTGGTTCTTAACTTAGCAGGCAGAAGGTGGAGGGCAACATTGCTTCTCAGAAGTGTGTCACTTTTATTATTATAGTACCACCATTTTACGCAGCATTGTACACAGGTGTGACATCATAGACTACACTACACTCCCAATGCATCACTAACATAAAGGAGCAGCAGCAGACAGCCTAACAGGTATCAGTGGCTGATGCAGAGTTGGACGCATTACCGATTTTGGACCTGTTGAAATGATTTTTTTGCTATTTGAGCATCAAAGTCACAACGCACATGTGCCAAATTGTGTCCATACAGAGTCACAGTTGCAATTTCAGACGCACGCAGGGATAAGTACATTGAAAATGCAGTGGTTGTTTCTGAATAGTGACAGGGAGGTGTCTTTACGCATGCATGGAGATGGTCTTTCTTATGGGCATGTTATAGGTGTGACGCAGGCCAAATCACTCGGGCCATACTCGGACAGAGAGACTGCACCTGCCATAGGGTTGGTGCAAGTTTTATGGGGAGACCGAGAGGCACCAATTGGTATTACAGTGTGTATCCAGTAAGTGGGAGTATCAGTCCTTGCACATTAGGACGTAAGGATGTACAGAAGGAAATTACTTTATATCAGCATTTGGTGGGCAACCACCAAACGTCCACCTGTGAAACAGCTCCTCAGTGTTTTAGGCATCGCCAGTCATTGATACCCTTAGTACTACATAGGTACGGCTAATGGTGGCATTGGCCTTGTCACAGCACACACAGGTCCTGATTCAGAGGTTGAAGTTATGTGATTTGTCTTGTATTGCACATGCATCGTGATTGACTATTGACAGTAGTCATAGAGTGAATTTGGATGCAGAGTGATTGACATAGTCCAAACACAGGTGTGTCACAACCATTTCATGGGTATGTAGCAGACAGCGACTGTGCTTGCGTACATAGGGGGCAATTCAGACCTGATCGCTGCTGTGCGTTTTCGCTCAGCAGCTGATCAGATCTGAATTGCACATGAGTATGCACTGCAATGCGCCGGCGCATCGAACGACTGCACCGGGCATCGGTGCATAGCGACGGGATGGTGCAAAAAAAGCGATTGCACGGTGACTGACAGGAAGAGGCCGTCTGTGGGTGGCAACTGATCGTTTTAGAGGATTGTCTGGGAAAACGCAGGAAGGATCAGGCGTTTGGAGGGAGGGATTCTGATGTCAGCTCCGGCCCTGATCATCGCAGCGGCTGAGTAAGTCCTGGAATTGAATTATTTTGAACCAAGCGCTGTGTATGTTAGTGGGTGCAAAAATAAAATAAGAAAAAAATAAAAATAAAATAAAAATAAAAATAGATAATGAATAAAATAAGATAAAAAATAAAAATAAATTAATTAATTAATGAGGGAGAGGGGGTTAAGGGTAATGCAATGTTTACAGCTCCTCTATGGATATGTGGAGCCGGGTGACACTTTCTCAGCAGGGAAGAGTATTCAGTCTTTTAAATTCAAACTGTCCCTATCTTACCCTGGGAGTTGCTTCCGGTGGTTCGAGGGAAGGTGTAGCTGTGACTGTTTCACTATTCTCTTCCCCGCTGGCCGTGCTTGATCGCTGTTCCGCCTGAATCGCCGCGACCGGAAGTTCGGGTCTCCGCTTCCGGTTGTTCGTGAAGCGGCCGGCGGTAGCGGTTCTCGTGTCTTTGTGTCCTTTGTGTCTGCTCCTTTTCTATTCCAACGCGTTTCGAATCCTATTCGGATTCTTTCTTCACTTCACTTCCTTGAGAAAGAATCCGAATAGGATTCGAAACGCGTTGGAATAGAAAAGGAGCAGACACAAAGGACACAAAGACACGAGAACCGCTACCGCCGGCCGCTTCACGAACAACCGGAAGCGGATACCCGAACTTCCGGTCGCGGCGATTCAGGCGGAACAGCGATCAAGCACGGCCAGCGGGGAAGAGAATAGTGAAACAGTCACAGCTACACCTTCCCTCGAACCACCGGAAGCAACTCCCAGGGTAAGATAGGGACAGTTTGAATTTAAAAGACTGAATACTCTTCCCTGCTGAGAAAGTGTCACCCGGCTCCACATATCCATAGAGGAGCTGTAAACATTGCATTACCCTTAACCCCCTCTCCCTCATTAATTAATTAATTAATTTATTTTTATTTATTTATTTATTTTTAATCTTATTTTATTCATTATCTATTTTTATTTTATTTTTATTTTTTTCTTATTTTTATTTTTGCACCCACTAACATACACAGCGCTTGGTTCAAAATAATTCAATTTCTTACCCCCAACAACCTGAGCAGCTTTTTACAGCGCAGCAACCTATAGAATTCATTTTGAGTAAGTCCTGGGCTGAGCAGAAACTGCAAAAACTGAAGTTTGTGCAATTCTGCTATAAATGCGATCGCAAACCTGCACACAGCTAATACCCTCCCCCTGTAGGTGGCAGCTACCTGATCGCAGGGATGCAAAAAATGCACCCTAGCGATCAGGTTTGAATTACCCCCTCAGTTCTACTGGCTCCTATTCAGCTTAGTTCCGACCAGAGGCGGAACTACCATTGGTGCACCAGGTGCACTGCAAGGGGCCAACTGCTGCCCAGACCAGCAATGATTTATCCCCTGGACCTGGGCCCATTTCTCACAAGTTCCGCCACTGGTTCTAAAGGACATTCTGATCAGCCATAGGGTTGATCAGAAGTTCGATGGTGCACCCAATGTTGTAATTTGTGCAAGAGGCGGGCATCAATGTACACATTCCAATGGCTGCGGCATTAGCATATTTTCACAGCACTGCGTACAAAGATGCAGTTACAAATGTAACTGTGTCCACCTCAGAATCAGGCCCATAGATACCACCAACTGACAAAGAAGGACCTGTGACCTATAGAATATCGAGATGTCTTATCCTATGACCAATAGTGTGATGATTTGTATATAACCTGTTTCTTGTGTGGAACACTTTTTTCCTACCTGTATAAATTAACCTGCACTGACTGGACTTCAGTGTAGCCTAATTCTAAGCACTTAGCCGCAAATGGGGCCTTTATTTAGATGTGGTTGGAGGTGCGTCTCATGTCTCAAAATACCAATTTTCTCTTACGTCCTAGAAGATGCTGGGGTCCACATTAGTACCATGGGGTACAGACGGGTCCACTAGGAGCCATTGGCACTTTAAGAGTTTGAGAGTGTGGGCTGGCTCCTCCCTCTATGCCCCTCCTACCAGACTCAGTTTAGAAAATGTCGCACAGCTAGGGGAGCTCTCCTGAGTTTTCCTAGTAAAATGTTGTTTTAGAGTTTTTTTGTTTTACAGGGAGTCTGCTGGCAACAGCCTCCCTGAAGCGAGGGACTGAGGGGGGGAGCAGTATCCGCCCTGCGGGGTCTGAGCCACTGTCTCCGCTGACTGGACACTGAGCTCCAGAGGGGTCTGATCGTTCTCTGTCACAGGGGACCGCTCGCCCCAGCAGCATGCCGCCACCCCCTTGCAGAGCTGAAGAATCGGTGGCGAGTGAGACACCAAACCCCCTAGCAAGCGGGGGGTCGGTGCGAAGATGGCGGCAACAGGGTAGGAGCGTATTAACTGCGCTCCGGGGATGGCTCAGCGGTGAGGGGCGCCCTGAGCCAGTGTTACACCCTACACTGGTCCAGAAGCCTGTCGGGGTCCAAGGATCTCAGCCAGCACTAAATCCTCAGACCAGTATAAGCAGAAGAATAGCGGGAAGACAGCGCCATTTTGGGGGTGGAGCTTCTCCTCAGAGCGGACCCAGCAGCGTTTCAGCGCCATTTTCCTGCCTGCACAGCGCTGACCAGGAAAGAAGGTCCCTCCACAGCAACGCCAGCTATCTGTAAACGGTACCAGGGGGTTGTAGAAGTGGGGGAGGCTGCAATACGACTGTGTATCTTATTAAGGTGCACAGTCAGCGCTGACAAGGGGTCTCCCTTTGGTAAAAGCGCTGTGTGTGGGTTGGCTCCAATCTCTGTGTCTCTCTCGCCATTGGGGGGGAAACTGTGTGTGTGTGTGTGTGTGTGTGTGTGTGTGTGTGTGTGTGTGTGTGTGTGTGTGTGTGTGTGTGTGTGTGTGGAGTGTTTGGTGGTCTCCTTTAGCTATGTCCAGGGACACTGTGTCATATTCTATGGAGGATATGTCCTCACAGGATGATCCCATTCCATGTAATCCGGATAGCACTGGTTTAGCACAGATTCCAGCAAGGAAACCTGAATGGTTTACCTCTATCAAATCTTGGATTACTCAGATATCTGACAGGGTTGCGAGTAATGAGTCTGCAACCCAGGTATTACAGAACTCCATGGCAGTATGGCCCGATTCTGGTACCTCAGGACGCCCTGCTATATACCCCCAAAAACGTGCGCTTGTTAACATCACGCAAGATGATGCGGATACCGATTCTGATACCACAGACGGTAATGGGGATGTTTTGCGGGGGTCTGCCTCTCTTGCAAAGGGGGTGCAATTAATGATAGAGGCTATCAGGGATGTGTTAAATATAAATGATACCACACCTGAGCAGGTTGAGGAGGCTTTTTTCACTGAAAATAAGAAAGCCTCGCTAACCTTCCCTGCGTCAAAGGAATTGAATGCTATATTTGGGAAAACCCGGAGAAAAAAATCCAGATCTCTAATAGGGTCCAGGTGGCGTTTCCTTTCCTTGAGGAGGATAGGAAAAAATGGGAAAACCCGCCTATTGTTGACGCATCTGTAATGTTCACTCTAGAATCCGGGCAGGGCGCCGGACCTAGAGGGGTACAAGCGTGTGTGCATGCTGCGAAAAGGGGGCGTGGCCACGCAAAATAGGGGCGGGTCATTACAGGTAATAAAAGTGGGCGGTTCAGCCCGCAGGCGTAAAAAAAGGGGGCGTGGGCGGCCGGCGGCATCATTGTTGGGGGCGTGCCCAGCACCTACGGAGGTGCTGGGCTTCCCCCAAGCGCTCTCTTTACACGCTGTGAGAGCAAGAAGTGGGCGGCTGTTTTAGCAGGGCGCCGCAGAAAGGGCAAGGCGGGTTTTGCCCTTAAATAAATCGGGCAGGGTGCGGCGCCCTGCTAAAACTGCCTAGCGTGAACACTACATCTGTGTCAAGACTCTCAAAAAAGGTGGTTTTACCTGTTCCAGGATCTACCGCCTTAAAGGAGGCAGCTGATAGAAAAATTGATAATACACTTAAATCAATGTACACTGCTTCAGGGGCCATATTACGTCCCACTATTGCTAGTGCATGGATTGCAAGGGCTATAATAAAGTGGTCGTCTACCTTACTAGAGGATTTGGATATGATGGATAGAGGGGATGTTGAATTGTTTTTGCGTAACAGTCACGATTCAGCAGGTTTTATGGTAGAATCCATGAAAGACCTGGGTTCCATGGCTGCAGGGATCTCTTCCATGTCTGTTTCAGCTCATCGGGGACTGTGGCTGCGCCAGTGGTCTGCCGACGCGGAATCCAGGAAAAGTGTGGAGTCCCTACCCTACACATGTCAGGCTCTCTTTGGATGCGTGGATATCCACGGCTACAGCAGGTAAGTCTCCGTTTCTTCCCTCAGCTGCACCTGCGCCGAAGAAATACTTCTCTTCATCAGCATCTCAGTCCTTTCGGCCTAACAAGCCTAGAAAGGCCAAACCGTCCAATACCTTCTTTAGGGGAGGTCAAGTTAAATCCAAGAAACCTGCTGCTGCAGGTTCCCAGGAACAAAAGCCTGCTTCAGGTATGCCAAAGTCCTCCGCATGATGGTGGACCACGCGGCCTGGAGGTGGGACCGGTGGGGGAGAGACTCAGACAGTTCAGTCATGTCTGGGTATCGTCCGGCCTGGATCCCTGGGTGATGGATATTGTGTCCCAGGGATACAGGCTGGAATTTCAAAATCTCCCTCCACCGATTTTTCAAATCAGGCTTGCCAGTTCTACTGGCAGACAGAACTGTACTACAGGAAGCTGTCCAGAAGTTGGTGGAGGCACAGGTCATTGTAACAGTTTCTACTCATATACAAACCACAGGTTACTATTCAAACCTTTTCGTGGTACCGAAACCGGATGGTTCGGTCAGGCCCATTCTGAACTTTCTCCTTTCTAAAGGAGTTCAAGATGGAGTCTCTCAGGGCGGTGATATCAGGTCTGGAAGAGGGGGAATTCCTGGTATCCCTGGATATCAAGGATGCGTACCTCCACATTCCAATTTGGCTGCCGCATCAAGCTTATCTCCGTTTCGCATTATTGGACTGTCATTTCCAGTTCCAGGCCCTGCCATTCGGCCTCTCAACAGCACCGAGGGTGTTCACCAAGGTGATGGCAGAGATGATGGTTCTCCTCCGCAAACAAGGGGGTCGATTCAATTCACTGACAGTTGAATAGCGCCGGGAACTCCCGGCGCTATTCAATACAGCGACGAGTGACCCTCAATTGTCAGGAATTCTCTCATCCCCGGGGGATGAGAGAAGAAACACGACAAAAGTGCTGCCGCGCGGCCGGCGCGAGGCTGATTCTGCCGGGAATCAGCCTCGCGCCGGGGAGTTAAGTCGGAGAATGCCCGTTCTCCCAACAATTCAACCTGTGTAGTCGGCGAGAACGGGCCATCACCGACTTAACTGTAGCTAAATTGAATAGCGTCGGGAGCTAATTCCCGGCGCTATTTAACTGTCGCTGAATAGAATTGACCCCAAGAGGTGAACATCATTCCATATCTGGACGATCTGCTGATAAAGGCTTCGTCCAAGGAGAAGCTGTTGCAGTCCATTGTTTTCACAACGCACCTACTCAGAATCCACGGTTGGATTCTGAATCTCCCAAAGACACATTTGGAAACGACCCAGAGGTTGTCTTTTCTGGGGATGATCCTCGACACAGAAGTGCAGAGGGTGTTTCTTCCGCAGGAAAAGGCGTTGGTGATACAAACAATGGTCCGGGATGACTTGAAGCCAGCACGGGTGTCAGCTCATCACTACCTTTTGGGAAAGATGGTGGCCTCTTACGAGGCTCTCCAATATGGGAGGTTCCATGCTCGGGCCTTCCAACTGGATCTCCTGGACAAGTGGTCGGGATCCCATCTACACATGCACCTGAGAATACGTCTGTCACCAAAGGCCAGGATTTCACTCCTCTGGTGGCTGCAATTACCTCACCTTCTGGAGGGCCACAGGTTCGGGATTCATGACTGGATCCTTCTAACCACGGATGCAAGTCGCTGGGGCTGGGGCGCAGTCACTCATGGGGAAACCTTCCAAGGAAGGTGGTCAAGTCTGGAAGTCGGCCTGCCAATAAACATTCTGGAACTAAGAGCCGTATACAACGGTCTTTTGGATTCAGGACTGGATCCTTCTAACCACGGATGCAAGCCTCCGGGGCTGGGGCGCAGTCACTCAAGGGGAGACCTTCCAAGGAAGGTGGTCAAATCTGGAAGTCGGCCTTCCGATCAACATTCTGGAATTAAGAGCCGTATACAACGGTCTTCTTCAGGCGGCCCATCTTCTAAGAAATCGAGCCATTCAAATGCAGTCGGACAATGTAACAACAGTGGCCTACATAAACCGACAGGGTGGGACGAAGAGCAGACCTACCATGGCGGAGGTAACAAGAATCCTCCTTTGGGCAGAAAAACACGCGCTGGCGCTGTCAGCAATCTTCATTACGGGAGTAGACAAATGGGAAGCAGACTTCCTCAGCAGACAAGATCTCCATCCGGGGGAGTGGGGTCTCCATCCAGAGGTGTTCAAAGACATAACAGACCTTTGGGGCGTACCCCAAATAGACATGATGGCCTCTCGTCTCAACAAGAAGCTTCGGCGTTATTGTACCAGGTCAAGGGACCCACTGGCAGTGGACGCCCTGGTGTCTCCGTGGGTGTTCCAGTCGGTGTACGAGTTTCCACCACTCCCACTCATCCAAAGAATCCTAAAGCTCCTAAGGAGAACAAGGGTTCAAGCGATCCTCATTGCTCCAGACTGGCCGAGAAGGGCTTGGTACACGGACCTTCTGGATCTACTACAAGAAGAGCCGAGGCCCCTTCCTCTTTGAGAGGACCTGCTGCAGCAGGGGCCGTTCGTCTATCAGGACTTACCACGGCTACGTGTGACGGCATGGAGGTTGAACGCCTGATACTAGCTCGGATGGGCATTCCGAACAAAGTTATTCCTACTCTGATACAGGCTAGGAAAGGAGTAACGTCTAAACATTACCATTGTATTTGGAAAAAATATGTGTCTTGGTGTGAGTCCAAGAGGTTTCCTACGGTGGAGTTTCAACTGGGACGGTTTCTCCTCTTCCTGCAGGCAGGAGTGTATATGGGCCTGAGGTTGGGATCTGTGAAGGTCCAGATTTTGTCCCTATCCATTTTCTTCCAGAAACAATTGGCTGCCCTCCTTGAGGTTCAGACCTTTTTGAGGGGAATTCTGCACATCCAGCCTCCCTTTGTACCGCCTACGGCGCCATGGGATCTTAACGTGGTGTTGCCGTTTCTCCAGTCTGACTGGTTTGAGCTTCTGCGAGAGGTAGAGGTCATGTTTCTTACGTGGAAGGCTGTCACTTTGTTGGCCTTAGCTTCTGCTAGACGTGTGTCGGAGTTGGGGGCTTTGTTTTGTAAGAGCCCCTACTTGATCTTTCATGAAGATAGAGCTGAGCTCCGGACACGTCAGCAGTTTCTTCCGAAGGTTGTGTCGGCATTTCATATCAACCAACCTATTGTGGTGCCAGTTGCTACTGACTCCTCAATTTCATCTAAGTCCTTAGATGTGGTAAGGGCTCTGAAGATCTATGTGCTGAGGACTGCTCGTCACAGAAAATCTTTTTGTCCTGTATGATCCCAAGAAATTTGGGTGTCCTGCTTGTAAGCATACTATCTCTCGCTGGATCAGGTTCACTATCCAGCATGCGTATTCTACGGTGGGATTGCCGTGTCCTAAGTCTGTTAAGTCCCACTCTACTCGTAAGGTGGGGTCTTCCTGGGCGACTGCCTGGGGTGTCTCGGCATTACAACTTTGCCGAGCAGCAGCTTGGTCTGGGTCGAACACGTTTGCAAAGTTCTACAAGTTCGATACTTTGGCCTTTGATGATCTGAAGTTCAGTCAATCAGTTTTGCAGGAGCCTCCGCGCTCTCCCTCCCGTTCTGGGAGCTATGGTACATCCTCATAGTACTAATGTGGACCCCAGCATCCTCTACGGACTACGAGAAAAGGATTTACCGGTAAGTACCAAAATCCTATTTTTATATATAATATATATTACACACACACACACACACGTACATGTATGTATGTGTGTATGTATGTATGTATATATATATATATATATAAATCTCTATCATACTTACCTACTTTGCTGCCCCCTCCTTCGGGAGGAGGCAGCATTGTAGGTGCATGGGGGCATGGCCGACAGCAGGATGGGCATTCCGGGGCGTGGCCAACAGGGTAGTGGACAGTCCGGGGGTGTGGCATCAGGATTGCGTCATCATGGCTCCGCCCCCGCTCTGCAGTGCCGAGAAAAGAGGCGCTGTATAGCGGGGGGCAGAGCTACGATGACGCGATTCAGCACGAATCGCGTCATCGGACCGCCCACTTGTTCTCTGCTGCGGGCGGCTGAGGAGGGTTGTGGAGGGGCAGCATGGACAGCGGGAGGCTTGCCCACCTTTCCGGGGGGTCGGGAGGGCCACCCGATTTTCGGGAGCCTCCCAAATGGTGGGGAGGGTAGACAAGTATGATATATAATGGGTGGGCATGTGTGACCGGCGGTTAGGAGACCGCCGGTCACCATACGACATAGGAATCCTATGGGGGGCGAGCGTAACGAAGCCCCATGTGGCTCACCACTGTTTATATTCCCACTTTATGGATGTTGAGGACTGTAAGGGAGTGGAATTTCGGCGTCTGTATTGTGACTGCTGGTCACGTAACTGTGTGTGTGTGTGTATATGTGTGTGTTTGTGTGTGCGTGTATGTGTTGATAATGTCGATTTAAATTACCTTATAACCTTCACAATAATGGGTAAGAGACACAGTACGCAATTGGCGTATGGGGTACCGTAAGGGTACGCACTTAGCGTAGCGTACGCTCGGCCGTGATCGAGACGCACATGCGGCACGCTCGCTCACAGCTTAATGCGTGGTGTCGAGCACACTATAGGCGAGCGACTACCGTAATGCTCCGCTACTAGCGTAGCGGACGCTCGAGACCACGAGGAGATCACGAGCGGCGCAGACGCTCACAAGATGACAATCAGTAAACCTTGAATGTAACACACAGAAAGGATATTCTTATACTGTAAACCTTGTACTGAAACACTGTAGCGATATAACGCTGATTAACCTTAACACCAAAGCTGTTTGAGCGATCGTGACGCTCCTATTACCCACTGCAATGTAATGAACACACGATACCGTGCTAAGGATCCAACACCTTTACTAACAAGCTTTTAGTTATATCGAAAAGAGAAACAGTTAACAAGTCATACACTACAGGCTAACTGTTATGATTCCAGCACTCTGGTCTGAGGTGGTCCTATTGCAAGGACCGGAGCACTGGAACGGAATGCTGGGGAAGGGAGCGGGAATAGAAAGTAGCCCCTGGCGCCCTAACTCCGTTGTCTCGCCCGTGTTGTCAGAAATCCCCTGCGAGACTATGGTTGCTTGAGCCCATGGCAGCCGCGTTTGAAGGGCGGATTATGTCTGCCCAACTCCGATGCCCCCTCAGGTCTTAATGGGAGACAAAGGGAAATCCGAGACAGGGTGATAACAAGGGGCCCTCTGACTAAACAACCAGGCCAGGGGCTACAAACTAACTGACTAAACCTGAGGTATGTGCGGTAACCCGCCAGGGAAAAGGACAACCAAAATCCACTAGTCCGTACTCCTACCCAGCACCGCTGGATACCAGAGTGGATCTGTGGGAGCGGAATCCTCCGCAAAAGCTCCGAAACACAAATAATAAATGACAAATAATAAAGCGGCCCAAGCCGCAACACACGGCTACGCCGTGACTCACAAACACCACTGGATGTTCAAAAGGTGCTCAGTCAGGACTCCAGGAACAGATGACGACTTCCGAGTACAGGACAACTGAGAACAGGAACGACCGGATACAGCAGGACTGGAAACACTCACAGCAAACAGATTCAGCATGCAGGAAGCTATTACCAGCGTCTGTGAGAAGCCCAGGAAGTGTATTTAACAGGGAGTCCTCCAATCAGCTGTTTGGAGGCTGATTGGATTAGATGCCATACAGCTGCCAAGCTGCATGGCCAGGAAAACAGATATCTATTAATTAAATTGAACCCAGCAACGGGGAAACGCAGTCCGTAAGTGGCGTCCCCGTTGCTAGGGTCCGTGCGGCTCCGTGCGCCCGGCGTCTAGCGTTGCCAGGGAGCCGGCGGCTGTACGCGCACGGCGTCCCTGGTTGCTAGGCGCCGGGCCGCACCGACGAGCGGACCCCGGCGCCTAACAGTACCCCCCCCCTTGAGGAGGGGTCAAGGAACCCCTAAAGCCAGGTTTCCGAGGAAATTCCCGAAAAAATGCCCTCTTGAGCCTCAGGGCATGGAGATCCTTATCCAGGACCCAAGACCTTTCCTCTGGACCATAGCCTCTCCAGTGCACCAGAAAATAAAGCCGACCCCGGGACAATTTGGAATCGAGAACCTTCTCTACCAAGAACTCCTGATGACCCTGTACATCTACTGGTGATTTCCCCTGAGAGATCTTCCGAGGAAATCTACTGGAAGAAACGTATGGTTTCAACAAGGAGCAATGGAACGTATTTCCGATCCGGAGAGCTCTTGGTAAACGTAACCGGAAAGCAACTGGATTGATTTTTTTAATAATATGAAATGGTCCAATAAATTTGGGGCCCAATCTAGCTGAGGTTTGTCGAAGTTTAATGTTACGAGTCGACAACCATACCCTATCTCCCACCTTAAAAGTGCAAGGCCGCCGGAGCCTGTCAGAAAAATTTTTCTCTCGAAATGCCGCTTTTCTGAGAGCAAGGTGCACTTTTCTCCAAATGAGTCTGAGATGAGAGGTTAAGGTTAGCGAGGAGACAGAGGAATGTTGAAAAAAAGAATTAGCTCTGGGGTGAAAACCAAAAACTGAAAAGAATGGAGACACATTAGTGGAGGAATGACAAGAATTGTTGTAAGCAAACTCCGCCAAAGGAAGAAACTCGGACCAATCATTCTGGAGTTTGGCTGAGTACAAACGCAAATACTGTTTTAATGATTGATTAACTCGCTCGGTCTGCCCGTTGGATTGGGGATGGTAGCCGGACGTTAAAGACAATTTCATCTTTAATGAGGCACAAAAAGACTTCCAAAATTGTGCAATGAATTGTGGACCCCGATCAGAAACAATATCAGTGGGTAACCCATGAAGTCTGAAAACATGGCGGAGAAACAAAACTGCCAATTCCTGGGCAGATGGCAGTCGGGGAAGAGCAATGAAATGGGCCATCTTGCTAAAACGGTCCACTACCACCCATATGACTCGGAATCCGGCTGACAGAGGGAGGTCTACCACAAAATCCATGGAAATATGAGACCATGGCCTGAGAGGAACATTTAAGGGCATAAGTTGCCCGATGGGTAAGGAACGGGGAACTTTATGCTGTGCACAGACCTGACAAGAAAAAACAAACTCCTTAATGTCTTTAGAAAGACCAGGCCACCATACTGAGCGAGAGACTAATTCCAAAGTCTTAGAGGTCCCCGGATGCCCGGCAACTTTGCTATCATGAAACTCAGTCAAAACAGTAGCTCTCAAAAACTCAGGGACATAAAGACGACCAGCAGGAGTATTTCCAGGAGCTTGATGTTGAAGCTGCTTTAACTGGGTAAATAAATCTTGTGTGAGGCCTGCCCAAATGACTGAAGACGGAAGTATGGGAGTAACAGGACTGTTATTATGAACTGGAAGAAAACTGCGTGACAGGGCATCCGCCTTGGTATTCTTGGAACCTGGCCTGAAGGTGATAATAAACTTGAAACGAGTAAAAAATAAAGCCCAACGAGCCTGCCGGGCATTCAGCCGTTTAGCTGATTCGATGTACTGAAGATTTTTGTGGTCAGTCAATACTGAAATGGTATGTGTTGCTCCCTCAAGCCAATGCCTCCACTCCTCGAAAGCCCATTTAATAGCCAGTAACTCCCGGTTACCAACATCGTAGTTGGATTCAGCGGAAGAGAATTTCCTGGACATAAAGGCACAAGGATGTAATTCTAGAGAGTCCGGATCCTTCTGAGATAGGATAGCCCCCACTCCAACCTCCGAGGCATCAACCTCAACAATGAAGGGCAATTCTGGGTTGGGATGTCTGAGGACTGGGGCTGAGACGAAAGCTTGTTTCAAGGCCTGAAATGATAACTCAGCTTCACGTGACCAGTTGGTAGGATCCGCTCCCTTCCTAGTCAGTGCCACAATGGGAGCAACCAGGTCGGAAAAAGAATGAATAAATCTTCTATAATAATTCGCAAACCCTAAAAAGCGCTGAATTGCTTTTAAGTTGGTGGGTTGCGCCCAACTAAGGATGGCTTGGAGCTTCTTTGGTTCCATACAGAATCCCCGAGGGGAAATAATGTACCCTAAAAAGGATACCTCCGTGACATGAAACTCACACTTCTCCAGCTTGGCATAAAGGTGATTTTCACGTAATTTTTGAAGAACCTGACGCACCTGGGTAACATGTTGTTCTATAGAGTCAGAATAGATCAGGATATCGTCTAAGTAAACGACCACGAATCTTCCAAGAAAATCACGGAGCACATCGTTAATGAGATCCTGGAAAACTGCCGGAGCGTTAGACAAGCCGAACGGCATCACCAGATATTCGTAGTGACCCGACTGAGTACTGAATGCCGTTTTCCACTCATCTCCCGACTTGATTCGGATGAGGTTATACGCTCCCCTCAGGTCAATCTTAGAAAAAATCACAGCCGAACGCAGCTGATCAAAGAGGACAGAAATCAGCGGCAGAGGGTAAGTATTTTTAATTGAGATCTTATTCAGAGCTCTAAAGTCAATGCAAGGTCTGAGTGATCCATCTTTCTTCTCCACAAAGAAGAAGCCTGCACTTAAAGGGGATTTAGATGGCCTGATAAATCCTTTCCCTAGGCTCTCCTTAACATACTCATTCATGGCCGCAGTTTCTGGTCCGGACAATGCATATAACCTTCCCTTTGGCAATGTGGCACCAGGAATTAGCTCAATAGCACAATCATAAGGCCGATGGGGAGGCAGAATGTCCGCATTGCCCTTGGAAAATACATCAACAAAGTCCTGGTATTCCACGGGAATGGGTTCAGGAATGGCAGCAGCTATTCTAACGGGAAACGTAATACATTCCTTATTACAGATGGTACCCCATTGTGAGATCTCCCCCGACTGCCAATCAATGATGGGATTATGAAAGGCCAGCCAAGGGTGACCCAGAACCACTGGAACTGCTGGGCAATGGGTAAGGAAAAACTCAATCTTTTCGGAATGAAGAGCTCCTACCGTAAGTAGTACAGGGGGTGTACAGAGGGAAATAACCCCATTGGACAAGGGACTCCCATCTAAACCATGCATGGTGATACACCTACCCAAGGTTAACTGAGGAATACCTAAGGCCTTGGCCCACGTTAAGTCCATAAAGTTCCCTGCAGCTCCACTGTCAACAAAAGCCGACACCGAAGAACTGAGGCTGCCAAAGGAAACTTTAGCTGGGACTAACAGGGAGTTACTCGAGGAGATAAGCTGCAGACCAAAGTGAACCCCCTCACAATTCACTTGGTCGAGGCGTTTCCCGACTTGTTCGGACAATTACGGGCAAAATGTCCCTTACCCCCACAGTACAAACAAAGACCAGAGTTTTGCCTTCTGGCTCTTTCTTCTGGAGACAGCCTGGAGAGACCCTTCTGCATGGGTTCCTCTATGTCTTCAGGAATGGAAAATACACAAGGAGTAGACCTGACAGGTGCTCCTTTTTCAGCCCTCCGCTCTCTGAGACGACGATCAATCTTAATAGAAAGCTCCATGAGTTTATCGAGCATCTCAGGAGCGGGATACTGAAGGAGACTGTCTTTTATAGACTCAGATATGCCGAGGCGAAACTGACTGCGCAGAGCTGGGTCATTCCAGCCACAGTCGTTCGACCAACGGCGAAACTCTGTACAATAAACCTCTGCGGGATCTCTACCTTGTCTGAGAGCGCGTAACTGACTCTCGGCGGATGCCTCCCTATCAGGGTCATCATACAAAAGCCCTAAAGACCCCAGAAAGGCGTCTACTGACAACAATGCCGGATCCTCTGCTTTTAAACCAAAAGCCCAGGTCTGGGGATCCCCCTGGAGCAAAGAAATAATAATTCCGACCCGCTGAGATTCAGTACCTGAGGAGATTGGTCTTAAACGAAAATAAAGTTTACAGGACTCTTTAAAATTAAAAAACTGCTTCCTATCACCAGAAAAACGGTCAGGCAAGTGCATTTTTGGTTCAGGGACTACCCTCGGGGAAGTTCGTAAAAGATCTTCCTGCGACTTCACCCGAAGGGAAAGATCCTGAACCATTTGAGTAAGTTCTTGAATCTGGCTAACTAGAAGCTGGCCAGGATTTGGCCCTAAACCAGTGGGATTCATGGGGCTGACAATTCTTACAAAACTGAATAAGGGAAAAAATCAAACCCTGTTTAATTTTAAGTTTTGGTTTGGCCGGTAATAATGTTATGATTCCAGCACTCTGGTCTGAGGTGGTCCTATTGCAAGGACCGGAGCACTGGAACGGAATGCTGGGGAAGGGAGCGGGAATAGAAAGTAGCCCCTGGCGCCCTAACTCCATTGTCTCGCCCGTGTTGTCAGAAATCCCCTGCGAGACTATGGTTGCTTGAGCCCATGGCAGCCGCGTTTGAAGGGCGGATTATGTCTGCCCAACTCCGATGCCCCCTCAGGTCTTAATGGGAGACAAAGGGAAATCCGAGACAGGGTGATAACAAGGGGCCCTCTGACTAAACAACCAGGCCAGGGGCCACAAACTAACTGACTAAACCTGAGGTATGTGCGGTAACCCGCCAGGGAAAAGGACAACCAAAATCCACTAGTCCGTACTCCTACCCAGCACCGCTGGATACCAGAGTGGATCTGTGGGAGCGGAATCCTCCGCAAAAGCTCCGAAACACAAATAATAAATGACAAATAATAAAGCGGCCCAAGCCGCAACACACGGCTACGCCGTGACTCACGAACACCACTGGATGTTCAAAAGGTGCTCAGTCAGGACTCCAGGAACAGATGACGACTTCCGAGTACAGGACAACTGAGAACAGGAACGACCGGATACAGCAGGACTGGAAACACTCACAGCAAACAGATTCAGCATGCAGGAAGCTATTACCGGCGTCTGTGAGAAGCCCAGGAAGTGTATTTAACAGGGAGTCCTCCAATCAGCTGTTTGGAGGCTGATTGGATTAGATGCCATACAGCTGCCAAGCTGCATGGCCAGGAAAACAGATATCTATTAATTAAATTGAACCCAGCAACGGGGAAACGCAGTCCGTAAGTGGCGTCCCCGTTGCTAGGGTTCGTGCGGCTCCGTGCGCCCGGCGTCTAGCGTTGCCAGGGAGCCGGCGGCTGTACGCGCACGGCGTCCCTGGTTGCTAGGCGCCGGGCCGCACCGACGAGCGGACCCCGGCGCCTAACACTAACATATAATTCTAACAGGATATCTAGACAGAAATATACACAATAGCAAACAATCGCAAATACAAATACATAGACTAAGAATGAATGGCTAACATTACACGGGTAACAAAGTGGCAACAGAGAAACATACCATACGGGGAACACTCGCAGGCGCAACCGGAATCCAGTCCTCCAATTATCAGCGATAACTGTTGAAGAGAGAGTACTGGCCGGTCTGGGGACAGTGACCCTTATATACACAACATACAGTGTACTTCAAAGGGCCCTACAACCTTATTGTTCATTGGACACAGGAATGTCTCTCTGCACTATAACAAAAGGTCATAAGTGGATTTGAACAGGTGGGCTGTGACTATTTCAAACAGCTCAGGTGGGTGGGAATCTCCGGGTTCCCGCTGCATGGATAATGAACTGCAAATATAGAATATGTCCAGAAACTACTAATGGCCATAACTACACGCAGGAGCGATTAATCTTTACCTAACCAACACCGGATTATTGCTATTAAAATACTCTTCGGTTAGGTACCAGACACCACTGTTCAACCTTAAACAGACCCTTTGTACCACGCAAAGAGGGATTCCCAAGTCCGTGAACAAGTCACATTAAACAAACTTACAGTTATTACTAAAGGGAACATTACCTATAAAACATGCTATTTGGTTCTATCATTAAACGATTGAGTCGCCCGCTAGACGCACACAAACTCTACCGTAAATGCACATACCACGCGCTCGAGCGCATGGCCGAGGCGCCATCACGCGGCTGCGTATATCCGCACGCACGGGAGAGAATGTGCACGTGCAGCAGGCACGTGCATGAGGTGAATATATGGCAACGTGTAGCGTGATATTTTTCTGACTTTGACAGTCCACCCTTTGGCAGTCACCAATAACTGCCACTTCCTAAAACAGTTCAAAAAGAGAAAAATATATGTCATGTATAATACATTTCTATGATTGGGTAAGGGAGAAGAGAAGAAGGTGGGAAAAAGGTATGACCTAGTGAGATAGTAGAAGCATGTGTGTATGAGTCCATGTTTGTGGGGTCATGTATCATCGTGCCGTACGTGTTTTAAATCAAGCTTCGAGGTATTGCGAAGTATACATTTGAATTCCTTCTTATCCCGTATTACGGGCCTGTGGATGGGCTGTCAAACTTTACCGAGCTCTTTTCGGCTTTTGGTTGCAACAAAATGGGGGAGCACATTTTAGTTGATGATACATGAATGGGGGGATATGTGAGTGCTGATATCTGTGCCTATATTCCCTATCGACTATGTGTGTCATTACCTGAAGGTTGTAGAAATGAAGATAAGAAGCAATTATGGTAAATGCAGTCATAAACTATGTGAGTTTAATATACATTTGTTGATTGAGGTCTTGTCTGATGTCTTGTCTTGATGTACATGTTGACTGTAGTCTCTTTGGGCTTTTGCTATAATGCGAGCAAAGCCGTTTCAATGTCCATAAAATTTTAAATCACTAAAGTTCTGGGCTAGCGTTTTCATTAAAGTCACTGGGGATATTGGGGCCGGCAACATAGTCCATAAAAAAAAATCTTTGTATAAATGTGGTCTTCAAATCCTTCTTCCAAGCGGGTCTTTGTACCTTGGAGAAAAACAAAGGAGAAACGGGTGAAAGAAACGGACTGTGGAATCACATTTTCATCACAACATTGGCCCTCATTCCGAGTTGATCGCTCGCAAGGCGATTTTAGCAGAGTTACACACGCTAAGCCGCCGCCTACTGGGAGTGAATCTTAGCTTCTTAAAATTGCGACCGATGTATTCGCAATATTGCGATTACTAACTACTTAGCAGTTTCAGAGTAGCTTCAGACTTACTCTGCCTGTGTGATCAGTTCAGTGCTTGTCGTTCCTGTTTTGACGTCACAAACACACCCAGCGTTCGCCCAGACACTCCCCCGTTTCCCCGGCCACTCCTGCGTTTTTTCCGGAAACGGTAGCGTTTTTTCCCGCACGCCCATAAAACGGCCTGTTTCCGCCCAGTAACATCCATTTCCTGTCAATCACATTACGATCGCCGGAGCGATGAAAAAGCCGTGAGTAAAAATACTATCTCCATTGTAAAATTACTTGGCGCAGTCGCAGTGCGAATATTGCGCATGCGTACTAAGCGGAATTTCACTGCGATGCGATGAAAAATACCGAGCGATCAACTCGGAATGAGGGCCATTGTCTCTATCGTTGGGTCATAAATCAAATTAGTCGTTGTTATTGCAGTATCTTCACTTCTTAAACTCATCACTCGGGCACTACGTTTACACTTCGTTAAAACCCGAACGCATCTAAATATCAGACCGACCAATATGATGACACCCAGAATACACAAAAGAAATTTCCCTACATCCATGATAATACCTTGGGCCCATTCTCCTAAACCAGAGAACCAATTTCGTGGGTTCAACCATGACACCCAACTGGTCAGCTCATTACCCACAGCAGCAAGGGTGAGATTGTGTTTCCTTCGGAACTCCCATTTTAATTGCAAGATGTCATCCATCTTTTGGTCTATGACCTCGGCTGGGTCCTCCGTGCTGTTTGTAATATACGTGCAACACTTTATTCCATATTGAGTCGCTAGGGTAACACAATACCCGCCTGTCACAGCTGTGAGATAATTGAGAATCATCCTATGCTGAACCAGTTCTGTTTTGTAGGCTTGTAACTCTCTCCCCGTATACCTGAATGTGTCGTCATACATTTCAGTGACATTGTCTAATAAATTTGCAAGCGCAGATATATATTTGTAATTTATCACTCCTCTGGCGGTACGAGTGATATCTAACGCGATTAGGAATTGAATCACGGTGGATTCATGGATCAGGTCAGAGGCCGGATGCTCTGTTCTTTCTATCAGGTGCCGTTTAACGATGTGCTCGTAATGAGTGTGAGTATAAGGAGCTTGGGCACTGCGGTGAATATCTTTCATTTTAGTGTGGGATACAGTCATTACCTCAGGCAGTACTTTTCCAATATAACATAACCCTTCTGAGTTTGGGGCAAGCCACTTATACGCCTTCCTCCCGCATATGAAGTATGCATCATCGGGGAGAACATATGGGACGGAGTGTGACATAACCATATTACAGATTTTCCATGTGAACTCTCCTAACCCTAATTCTTCCATCTGTTTAGTACACGTATCAGTTTGTACGATCTGTGCACAGTATCCTGGTGATACTTCTCCAACTCGCATGATTCTACTTCCTAGGGTGTACCTATACCGAAAGAATTTCCTATGGTCGGCTATCTGGCGTATAAGTTCTGTGTCTATGGGCAATCTGTCGGCTCTATGTGAGAATGTCATGGTTTGATTACTCCATGACACTTCCCAATTTCCCGGCTTTCGGGGATTGGAAATGTTAAAGCACACTAAGGACCTATCCACATGATATTGGTGGAGCTTCAAACTAGGAGGACTAGAGATATTAAACCTCTTGTCCACCGGCCTCCCACCACTTAGCTCAAGTACCTCTCCTACAGTTAAAGGGAATGGTACTAATCCTGATTTACTATGGCCATGAGGTACTTGAGAGCATACCCAACAGTCTGTCTGGTTTAACACTTTACCCACTAAGGAGTGATAGTCACTCAATGGATGCCGGTCCATATGGATATTAAAACTGGACTGACATTTCTTTATGCACCCATCCTCAACTATATTGTCACAATGTCTACAGATGCAGTTCTCTTCAGCTAACAATCCTTCACAATTCCTTCTATTGTCAATGCTACCAGATCGTTTTCTGATACTCGCCTTTACTCGGTGATTATGTTGTTCTTGGAAAACTACGCCTCCATCCTGGTCATCAGAACCCATTCCAGATCCTTTCTCGACCTCCATGGTACTCTCACCGAAACAGACTGCTCTGGTCAACATCATGGTCAACAGGAAAATCCGGATCACAGTCTCTTGGGACAAGTCCATCTTTGAGGAGTAAAAGGAGAAAAATAAGAAGAGGGAAAGGAAATAGGAGGGAGGTGGGAACTGGAGAAAATAACAAATGGGAAAAAGAAATCTGGCTCGACAAGCTTCTGGTCTTATTATCCTCAGCGCTCAGGTGTCGTCTCAATCCTCCCTGAACAGACACTCTAGTGATACAACCTCTACCGTCTGTTCTTTATCACGGGACCTCTCTGGGTCAGTGACCTTTTTACAATGAGACGAATGGACCCAAGTCTCTCTCTCGGCAACCTTCAAAGCAGTTGTGCTGGTCAATAAGACTTGATATGGTCCTTCCCATCTGTCAATAAGGCAACCTGAGCGTAGAAAATTCCGTATCATTACATAATCCCCAGGTTCAATGTCATGACAATTACTGTCTGGCAAATCAGGAATCACCAACTTTAGATTATCATTCTGATTCCTCAATTGCTTACTCATCTTAACCAAGTACTTTACGGTTACTTCATTGTTACATTTCAAATCATCCTGGGGGTTAATCATAACATGGGGTTGTCGACCAAACAGAATTTCAAAAGGAGACAGATTAAGAGGGGACCTGGGAGTGGTTCTGATGCTGTACAATACAATTGGCAAAGCTTCAGGCCATAACAGTCCTGTTTCAGTCATTACCTTGCTCAATTTATTTTTAATAGTGCTGTTTACTCTTTCCACCTTTGCACTCGCCTGGGGACGATACGGAGTATGCAGCTTACTATTAATTCCCATCAACTTACACATTGTTTGAAAGACTTCACCTGTAAAGTGGGTACCCCTATCACTTTCAATTATTCTAGGGATACCGTACCTACACACAAATTCCTGCACAATTTTCTTTGCAGTAAACACAGCGGTATTTGTGGCCGCGGGAAATGCTTCAACCCAATTTGAAAACACATCAATACAGGCCAAAACATACTTTCAATTTCTACAAGGTGGCAATTGTATGAAATCAATTTGTATCACCTGGAAAGGACCATCTGTCGGAGGGATATGGGATGGCTCTGTCGGTATTGCCTTTCCGATATTCTTCCTCAAGCAGGTGAGGCATGTCATCGCTCTCTTACCCGCATGGGAAGAAAATCCTGGGGCGCACCAATAAGCTCTTACTAGCTTACACATCCCTTCTTTGCCCAGATGAGTCAGCCCGTGTGCTGCTTCCGCTAGACTTGGAAGGTATGCTCTGGGTGCCACTGGTTTACCATGTCCATCTGTCCAGAGTCCTGAGGACTCCTGGTCATATCCTTTTGACTTCCAAACTGCCTTTTCCTGTGGGGAACACAAATTTTGCATTTCACACAATTTCTGTGTGTTTACAGTATTAAATACCATCAGTCATGTACTATCTGTTTGTATGGGGTTACCAGCTGCTGATTTAGCAGCTTCGTCTGCTCGGCTGTTACCAAGTGATACCGGGTCTTGGCTATACGTGTGAGCTTTACACTTGATAACAGCCACTCTGTCGGGTTCCTGTATCGCTGTTAGAAGTCTTTTGATGTGGGCTGCATGCGCTACTGGTGTGCCAGCTGCCGTCATGAAATTTCTGAGGCGCCATAGGGCTCCGAAATCATGGACTACTCCGAATGCGTACCTAGAATCTGTGTAGATATTGGCTGACTTGCCCTTAGCCAATTCACATGCTCTGGTTAGGGCAACCAGTTCAGCAATGTGTGCTGAGTGAGGTGGGCCTAGCGGTTCTGCTTCTATGGTACCTTGGTCATCTACGACTGCGTATCCAGTACACAAGTCTCCCGAGTCCGTCTGTCTGTGACAACTACCGTCAGTGTAGAAAGTAAAATCTACATCTTCCAGTGGGTTGTCACTGATGTCAGGCCTTGCCGTGAAATTTTGGGTCAAATATTCCATACAATCATGCATGTCATCCCCTGTATTAAATCCTCCTTCACCATCACTCTCATCCTCCACCCTTTGTGCCTGTCCAGGCACACCTGGGAGATACGTTGCAGGATTTAATGCGCTGCATCTCCTTATGGTGATGTTTACGGGGGCCATCAATGCCAATTCCCATCTTGTAAACCGCGCTGATGAGACGTGCCTGGTTTGGGCAGAATTCAGCAAGGCTGACACTGCATGTGGTGTATGGATTGTGAGGTTGTGTCCTAGCACTACATCTTCGCTTTTTGTAACTAGCAATGCTATCGCTGCAACACTTCGCAAGCATGTGGGGAGGGATCGCGCTACCGTGTCAAGCTGGGCACTGTAGTAAGCTACCGGCCTGCTGGCATCACCATGCTTCTGGGTTAATACACCTGCTGCGCACCCAGCACTCTCTGTTCCGTACAGCTCAAAGGGTTTCCCATAGTCTGGCATACCTAATGCTGGTGCCTGCGTTAGGCACTGTTTAAGTCTCTCAAATGCCATCTCAGATTCGTCTGTGTGCGAAATCCGATCAGGTTTGCTTGATGAGACCATTTCCTGCAAAGGTAAGGCCAGTATGGAAAAACCTGGGATCCAGTTACGGCAATACCCACACATTCCTAAAAACGTTCTAATCTGTTGCTGGGTTTGTGGCAGGGTCATGTCACGAATTGCTTGAATTCTATCAGCGGTAAGGTGTCTCAGTCCTTGTGTTAGACAGTGTCCCAAATACTTCACACGGGTCTGGCATAATTGCAACTTGTCTTTGGAAACCTTGTGTCCTGTGTCTGAAAGATGAAACAGGAGCTGTTTCGTATCTCTCAGGGACGCTTCCAGTGAATCTGAACACAGTAGTAAATCGTCCACGTACTGGATCAATACTGATCCACTCACTGGTTGGAAAGACTGTAAACAATCATGCAGAGCTTGTGAGAAAATACTTGGACTGTCTATGAAACCTTGGGGTAAGCGAGTCCGTGTATATTGAACTCCTCTGTATGTAAATGCAAATAAGTATTGGCTGTCAGGGTGTAGAGGTACCGAGAAGAAAGCGGAGCAGAGGTCAATCACAGTGAAAAATTTGGCAGTGGGAGGGATTTGCATTAGGATGACAGCTGGATTAGGCACTACGGGGAATTGACTCTCAACTATTTTGTTGATCCCTCTTAGATCCTGCACTAATCTATAACCCCTCCCCCCACTCTTTTTAACAGGGAAGATGGGACTATTGGCAGTGCTGGACGTCCTTACCAGAATGCCCTGTTGTAGCAAGCGCTCTATTACAGGGTAAACTCCTAACTCCACCTCTGGCTTCAGAGGATATTGTGGGATTTTTGGAGCTATCCTACCATATTTTACTTGCACAACTACTGGGGCTACATTTGCCATCAATCCAGTGTCTTGTCTGTCCTTGGTCCAAAGTGATTCCGGTATCAGGGAAATAATTTCTTCTACCCTGGACGGACACCTATTTACAACAACAGTGTGACATTAATCTTGTTGGGGAGTCTAACATATCTTATGCTTCCTGAGCGTGGTTTTCGGGTATGTCCAAGAACACACCTTCAGGAGTACAATATATGACGCATCCCATTTTGCACAGTAAATCTCTCCCTAAGAGATTAGTCGGAGCCGATGCAGCCAGCAGAAAAGAATGCTTGGTATGCAAAGGCCCTATCGTAACCTCTGTTGGTTTGCTTAAAGGGTATTGTCGTACTACTCCTGTTACTCCCATGGCTGGAATTGTTTTACCAGTGGTTCTCATGCCCACGGTCGAATTTATCACTGACTTGGCCGCCCCCGTATCTACAAGGAAATTTAGAGATTTACCAGCTACATCAATTGTAACCTCGGGTTCACTTCCAAGGCTCGCAATCAATTTCACTGGCTGCAGATTACAGGTGTGACCACACCCCTATGGTGCGTGGTGACCTCCCTGCATTGCAGTGGCAGCTATTACCTGTGAAGGGGGTAAATGGGTATTATCAGAGACTTGCCAGTCTCTTTTTGGGGATACCTTCTTGTTTCCCCTGCGTGTGGCTCATAACTCCGTCTCTGCGGTCCTTGATTCCAATTTCGTATGTCTTGTCGTTGTCTAGGGTTTTTATGTGCATTATGTGAGTTATTTGTACAGTTACGTGCAAAATGTCCTTCCCTGTTACAATTGTAACATTTTACCACATGCAGCTTACCACCAGGGGTCTGTGATTGGGACTGAGGCGGCCTTGTTGTAAGGGCCTGGATACTTATTGCCATCAGTCTATCACTTTGTGACTCCCTGCGTCTTGTGATGTTCCTGTCGTGCCCAACAGCAGTCTCTCTTAAGGCGGCCACCGACATACCTCTCCAGTTAGGTTGAGTAGTTTGTACTCTACTCCTTAATACCTCCTTTAAACCGTCCATCAAGACGGACACCGCTACCTCTCTATGGTGTATATTTGCCTCAATGTCCACGATCCCAGTATATTTAGCCATTTCCTCCAATGCCCTGTGGAAATAGTCAGGGGCAGTTTCCCCTTCCATTTGTTTAATGGAGAATATTTTGTTCCATTTTACTACAGCTGGGAAGTATATTCCCAACTGCAGATTGATTCTGGTTACATTGTCTTGATTATATTCGTCCGTAAGGGGTACCTCCTCATCTAATTTACAGTCAGCTATAAACTTTATGGGGTCAATACTAGAGGGCAGACATGCCCGCAGTAGTGTCCGCCAATCTTTGTTGTTAGGTTCAGTGGAGTTACCTAGGTCCTTAATGGACCTCTGGCATGCGGCTAAATCTTTTCTGGGATCAGGAAATTCAGACAAAATTGTTCTTAATTCTGCTCGGGACCAGGGACAGTGCATAGGAATATTCCTAATGGGTGTGGCTCAATTTGTGTCAGTCTTACCATTGGGGACCGCTATTACTCTAACAGGGTTAATATTAATTACTTCACTCTGGTTTGATTCTTCAGTGTATGGTGCAATAGTTTCAGCATATTGTACAGTGCCGTACTTACCTGTAGACACAACCTCACCTGTCCCTGAGCTATGGGCTTTAGATGCCAATCTTACTGGTTGGGCGATGCCCACTGAAGTATCGCTTATGGTGGCCGCTAGAGAGAGAGCTGAAATCGTAGTGGGCTCATCTTCTTGGTCGTATTCCTGGGGGAAGTTTAACATAGGATACAACTTGCATGGGTTAGCGTTAGTATCAACATTTGCATTAACTTTTATCTTAACTTTATCACTACTACATTGATTAAGTGCACTCTTATCGTACACCCGCATGTCATTCTCTGTAGCCACTTTGTCCCCTACTATATATGGTGGTGGTGCCGTTGCTACTAGATTTCTACCAGGATTTGGAATTGCTTTCTGAGCTAATTCCTGTTGTATTTCACTTTCCTGTTGCCATATCTGTAAACAATCATAATGTTTAATCCTCTGCTTTGCAGATTTTATTAGACCTATCCTTTTTCTTAGATTCTGCAATACATCAGGGTTCAGACTGCCTACCCGGGGAAACTGTTCCCCATCATCCTCTGTCATACGTTCCCATTCTTTGCATAATACCTGTGTGTGTGATCCGTATTTTTCACACATTATATACCGTGCGGACCCTTTGGGCCAGCAACTACCAACGTGAACCCTTGTTGGACGTACCTTCTTTGAACAACTGGCCCCCATCGTTTGCAGATATTGCTGTCTTAGCTAATTCTTACAAACAGACCAACTTGCCCTCGGTAAGGCGACGGTGAAAGTTCAACTAGTGCCTTCACTCACTTCCGTCCTGTAACCTCTATTTACTGGGGCGCGTGGGAGTATGCTACCCTCCCCAGTAAGTATTGGTTGTTAGAGATTTCCTGAGTGAACAGCGAAACTCCCTTAAAATAACAAACACCTACACAAATCACGTTAGAATGTACAAATAGCGTTTATGATCCCACAGTAAATTGTTGATGGGTATCAAGGTAACAAACTAATGCACACAATTACGTGCGGTACAGTCGCACTGCGTATAAGTAACTATTACTTATCCGCCTTACGACCAGCGGAATCGGTTGTTTAGGCTGCGAAACCTTCAGCCGGAGCTTTAACTTGACTATATGGGTGCTACGCCAAACCCCCGGGGCTGCGCTTAAATACCTCGCAGTCCTTTTGTCTGCGGAAACTACTTGCTCCTTTTACCTTCTACAATGTTAACGCGGGTGAGCTAGTCCCACGCCACCAAGTGTCCACTCACCTGATGTGGTCTCCGACGGGATCCCGATTTGTGGGTTCACAAAAATAATACCTTAAGTTCCACACTCACTCCTACTCACTCATATACACACTGATCTTTTTCTGTACAGAAATTCCTTTCATACAGGTAGGGGTCTAATCCCTGGGTTTTGCAGTAGAAAAAGGTTTTCTTTTAACTAATACTTTTTGGGGAAAAAACTGAACAACCGTGTGCTATTATCAGGTGGCTGTACTATACCGTCCACCCTAAACAAGGTTATTGTGTGATTTGAGTCTCAGTGGGCGTATCCGTACGCTCCATTGCGTAAAACACGCCACGTGCGTATGCCTTTGCGTCACGTACGTGATCTCGCACGTTGTCCGAGACACGTATGCACAAAGTGCAGATATGCCCACAGCTACACAATCAACACGCTTCTATCAATGTAAACGATATTCAACTATGATCGCTTACCGTACCCCACACAGTATTTGCTATGCTGTGTGCGTGTCTTTTACAATTATTCCCTTAAAAATTATCCTATTTAATCTCAACTAAATAGCACCAGATTTCTTCAGCACGTGTCTAATAATCAATTCTAATGGTAACAAGAAAGTGAGCTGCAACAATTTAGATGTGTGCGTGCATGTGTGTGTGCATATGCAAAAACAGAAATAAACAGTTTTAAAAGATAATAGCGTATTGTTCTTACCTCCGGTTCCGGATTCCTTCAGCACTCCTTACTAAGCGAAGCAGACGCTTATCTGGTCAGCACTACGAGGGATACCACCTTCCCGCCCTTTGCTGACCGATAATGTCTGCTAAAGTTACCTAGTGCAGATATGTGAAGAGCGGAGGAGCCCCCAATTGATAATGTCGATTTAAATTACCTTATAACCTTCACAATAGTGGGTAAGAGACATAGTACGCAATTGGCGTATGGGGTACCGTAAGGGTATGCACTTAGCGTAGCGTACGCTCGGCCGTGATCGAGACGCACATGCGGCACGCTCGCTCACAGCTTAATGCGTGGTGTCGAGCACGCTATAGGCGAGCGACTACCGTAATGCTCCGCTACTAGCGTAGCGGACGCTCGAGACCACGAGGAGATCACGAGCGGCGCAGACGCTCACAAGGTGACAATCAGTAAACCTTGAATGTAACACACAGAAAGGATACTCTTATACTGTAAATCTTGTACTGAAACACTGTAGCGATATAACGCTGATTAACCTTAACACCAAAGCTGTTTGAGCGATCATGACGCTCCTATTACCCACTGCAATGTAATGAACACACGATACCGTGCTAAGGATCCAACACCTTTACTAACAAGCTTTTAGTTATATCGAAAAGAGAAACAGTTAACAAGTCAAACACTACAGGCTAACATATAATTCTAACAGGATATCTAGACAGAAATATACACAATAGCAAACAATCGCAAATACAAATACATAGACTAAGAATGAATGGCTAACATTACACGGGTAACAAAGTGGCAACAGAGAAACATACCATACGGGGAACACTCGCAGGCGCAACTGGAATCCAGTCCTCCAATTATCAGCGATAACTGTTGAAGAGAGAGTACTGGCCGGTCTGGGGACAGTGACCCTTATATACACAACATACAGTGTACTTCAAAGGGCCCTACAACCTTATTGTTCATTGGACACAAGAATGTCTCTCTGCACTATAAGAAAAGGTCATAGGTGGATTTGAACAGGTGGGCTGTGACTATTTCAAACAGCTCAGGTGGGTGGGAATCTCCGGGTTCCCGCCGCATGGATAATGAACTGCAAATATAGAATATGTCCAGAAACTACTAATGGCCATAACTACACGCAGGAGCGATTAATCTTTACCTAACCAACACCGGATTATTGCTATTAAAATACTCTTCGGTTAGGTACCAGACACCACTGTTCAACCTTAAACAGACCCTTTGTACCACGCAAAGAGGGATTCCCAAGTCCGTGAACAAGTCACATTAAACAAACTTACAGTTATTACTAAAGGGAACATTACCTATAAAACATGCTATTTGGTTCTATCATTAAACGATTGAGTCGCCCGCTAGACGCACACAAACTCTACCGTAAATGCACATACCACGCGCTCGAGCGCATGGCCGAGGCGCCATCACGCGGCTGCGTATATCCGCACGCACGGGAGAGAATGTGCACGTGCAGCAGGCACGCGCATGAGGTGAATATATGGCAACGTGTAGCGTGATATTTTTCTGACTTTGACAGTGTGTGTGTGTGTGTGTGTGTGTATATATATATATATATATATATACACTGCTCAAAAAAATAAAGGGAACACTAAAATAACACATCCTAGATCTGAATGAATGAAATATTCTTATTAAATACTTTGTTCTTTACATAGTTGAATGTGCTGACAACAAAATCACACAAAAATTATCAATGGAAATCAAATTTATTAACCCATGGAGGTCTGGATTTGGAGTCACCCTCAAAATTAAAGTGGAAAAACACACTACAGGCTGATCCAACTTTGAAGTAATGTCCTTAAACAAGTCAAAATGAGGCTCAGTAGTGCCTCTACGGGTGGGCGTCCTCTTGCTCTTTGGGCCTTCGCCCAAAGAGCAGGCGAAGGCCCAAAGAGCAAGAAGAGCAGGCGAAGGCCCAAAGAGCAAGAAGAGCATGTGAAGGCCCAAAGAGCAAGAGGACGCCCACCCGTAGAGGGGGCCAGAGCAAGAGATTACAGAAGCCGACTGGCCAAGAACAATGCATGATTTTTAATCTCTCGTCTAGGACGTTTACACCACCAGAGATGGCAGTCCTGAATAAAGGGTTGTCTTATATCCCGACGAACAAACATGATGACTTCACATGAAATATGATCTGCATAAATTTGCACGGAAATTAAGACTCCAGGAACATTTCCAATACTCCGATAATGTACAAACCACACCCATAATATTTGAAAAATTTCTGTCGGCACGATCAGCTTCATCCTTTGATCCACCTTCGACCAACCACTCCCTGAAGACTTTCACACGACTGTTGGATGATTCAGTATCTCGTTACATCAAGACCCCTACCCAGCAGAGGAACAACATGACAAGAGAAGAAAGAGAGGCTTTGAGGAATCTGAGTAATTATAATGATGTCATTTTCCGACAGGCAGATAAAGGAGGGGGTCTAGTAATACAGGATGTAAGTGACTACCGGGAAGAAATTTACAGACAACTGGGTGACACTCTTACATATAGCAAGCTAGATGGAGACCCCACCATCCAATATAAATTAGAACTGGATGCAACATTAGAGGAGGCCAAACAAGAGGGAAAAATTTCCCCTAAGATACAGATAGCGCTTACACAGAGGTTCCCTGTGGTACCGGTTTTGTTCACCACTCCGAAAATCCATAAAAACAGCACAAGGCCACCTGGAAGACCGATCATATCGGCAGGGGATTTACTGTACCAACCAATTGCACAGTTTTTAGATAGTGTGCTACAACCACTGGTGGTTAAGCAACCCACATTCATCAAAGATACTACTGTGGGTGATGGATGTCTGTAGCCTCTATACTAGTATACCTCACAATGAGGGGCTACAAGCTACCAGAGAATTTCTAATTGATGAGAATATGAAGGACGTGGATGTGGATCTCTTCTTGCAGCTCTTGTCCCTGACACTGCATAGGAACTACTTTCTATTTGATGGAAAAAAATTCCTACAGCAAAACGGGTGTGCAATGGGCAGTAGCGTAGCGCCGGCGTACGCTAACATTTTTATGTTTAAGGAAGAAAGAAAACTGTTTTTCGGTAACAGAGACAGAGCCCAGCACATCCTATTGTACTGCCGGTTTATTGACAACGTTTTTTTGCTGTGGACAGGACAAACTGAGCTATTTAAGCAAATGATGGAGGACACTAATATGCAAGCAACGCATATTAAATTTACATACCTCAGTGACCCTGCAAGCATGAATTACCTGGACGTCACAGTAAGAATTAAGGATAACCTTATCTCTACCACCCTCTTCTCTAAACCAACAGACAAAAATACACTATTAAGGGCAGATAGCCACCATCCAAAACCCCTTATTAGGGGCCTCCCTAGGTCACAACTATTGAGAACAGCTAGAATCCACAGTGACCATGCTACTTTGGAGGCCGAATTGAACAAAGTGGTAGAGAGGTTCAAAACAAGATGATATGACGCAAAAATTTTGCAGAAACAGAAAATGGAAGTCCTTAACTTGGAAAGAGAGAAGTTGTTATCTAAATCTGAGAGGAGTTCCAAAGATGTGATAACATGGACTAGTAAATTCAGTACTTCTAGCCCGGTAGCCCAAAGAGCCACTTAAGCTCTGTGGCCCATAGTGGCAAGCGACGAGAAACTCAGATGTTTCAGATCTAAAAGACCCATGTGTTGTTTCACAAGGGGAAGAAACATCAAAGACAACGTGGTTCATGCTGACATCACAGGCTTTGGAACTGAGACACCGAAGAATTTCCTGAGTAAAGCACCAGGGTGCTATAAGTGCCTGGAATGCACAACCTGTAAATCTATGTTGGTGGGAACTTCCTTCAAGCATCCAAGTAAAGACCGTACCTTCAATATCAACTATGTTCTGACCTGCACCACGTCCCATATTGTGTACCTCATCGTATGCCCATGCGGACTTGGCTACATGGGTAAGACCATTAGAAATTTGCGACAACGGATGGCACTTCACCGTTCTGCCATCTCCGCAGCAATTAAGAGTGGAAGATCGGAGCAACGAGTTGCTCAACACCTTGCTGATAAACAACACCCACTTAGTTCATTAAAACAGATGGTGATTGATCATGTGCCCAGCAATTTGAGAGGGGGTGACAGGAATGGAAAATTGTTGAAACTGGAGGCAAGGTGGATCTTCAAGCTAGAGACAACAAAACCGAAGGGCCTCAATGATCAAATTCTTTGGAATTCGTTGGGGAAAATCTGATCCATGAGAAGATACTGAACTCTCTAGCCCTTAAGGCCCTAATATATGTATGAGAGGAGCACGGGGCTCTAGGAGTAACTGGTGAAGGGCAGCCTCAACATCTATTCGCTACTTCATACCATTTGTTAATGTTTGTAGAGGTGGTGGTTAGAGCTGATACACTATGCTAGTTAGTCACCAGTATGAATGCAAATACAACAGTGTTATATAGATTATGGTGACCTGCTGACCCCAAGTACTACAATAACGATAATACCTAGTAAGACATGTAGATAGTAGTAACAGATAAGGTTTTACTTTTAAAGCATGTACTACTGCGGGCATGTATTCTGAGTTTTTTCTTTCACTATTGTCACTATTTTGCAATCTGTAGGCCCCGGCGCGTTAGCGCATTGGGAAGTGGCTACGTTGCCTTGACAACCGGGCCAGGAACCAAGCGTGATGCCATAGCAACAGGAGACCGGAAGCGGTGAGACGGCGCGGACGTGGCGTCACCAGCCCAGCGCCGGAAACCCCTCGGGTCCCGGAGCGGATGAGCAGCGCGGGGAATACTCTGCCGCACACGTGGTGGATCACAGCTTTAAAGGTAAGAGGTTTGTCACTTTCACTTATTCACACCTTGACAAAGGGGCTGCGGGCCCCGAAACGTTGGAACAGTGATTTGTTAATACATGGAGTTTTTTACATAAGCCCTGGAGTGACGCTGTGTTTTGTCCGTATATATATATATATATATATATATATACACTGCTCAAAAAAATAAAGGGAACACTAAAATAACACATCCTAGATCTGAATTAATTAAATATTCTTATTAAATACTTTGTTCTTTACATAGTTGAATGTGCTGACAACAAAATCACACAAAAATGATCAATGGAAATCAAATTTATTATCCCATGGAGGTCTGGATTTGGAGTCACCCTCAATATTAAAGTGGAAAAACACACTACAGGCTGATCCAACTTTGATGTAATGTCCTTAAAAAAAGTAAAAATGAGGCTCAGTAGTCTGTGTGGCCTCCACGTGCCTGTATGACCTCCCTACAATGCCTGGGCATGCTCCTGATGAGGTGGCGGATGGTCTTCTGAGGGATCTCCTCCCAGACCTGGACTAAAGCATCCACCAACTCCTGGACAGTCTGTGGTGCAACGTGGCTTTGGTGGATGGAGCAAGACATGATGTCCCAGATGTGCTCAATTGGATTCAGGTCTGGGGAACGGGCGGGCCAGTCCATAGCATCAATGCCTTTGTCTTGCAGGAACTGCTGACACACTCCAGCCACATGAGGTCTAGCATTGTCTTGCATTAGGAGGAACCCAGGGCCAACCGCACCAGCATATGGTCTCACAAGGGGTCTGAGGATCTCATCTCGGTACCTAATGACAGTCAGGCTACCTCTGGCGAGCACATGGAGGGCTGTGCGGCCCCCCAAAGAAATACCACCCCACACCATTACTGACCCACTGCCAAACCAGTCATGGTGGAGGATGTTGCAGGCAGCAGAACGTTCTCCTTGGCATCTCCAGGCTCTGTCACATCTGTCACGTGCTCAGTGAGAACCTGCCTTTATCTGTGAAGAGCACAGGGCGCCAGTGGCGAATTTGCCAATCTTGGTGTTCTCTGGCAAATGCCAAACATCCTGCACGGTGTTGGGCTGTAAGCACAACCTCCACCTGTGGACGTCGGGCCCTCATACCACCCTCATAGAGTCTGTTTCTGATCGTTGGAGTAGACACATGCACATTTGTGGCTTGCTGGAGGTCATTTTGCAGGGCTCTGGAAATGTTCCTCCTTGCACAAAGGCGGAGGTAGCGGTCCTGCTGCTGGGTTGTTGCCCTCCTACGGCCTCCTCCACATCTCCTGATATACTGGCCTGTCTCCTGGTAGCGCCTCCATGCTCTGGACACTACGCTGACAGACACAGCAAACTTTCTTGCCACAGCACGCATTGATGTGCCATGCTGGATGAGTTGCTCTACCTGAGCCACTTGTGTGGGTTGTAGGGAGGTCATACAGGCACGTGGAGGCCACACACACTACTGAGCCTCATTTTGACTTGTTTTAAGGACATTACATCAAAGTTGGATCAGCCTGTAGTGTGTTTTTCCACTTTAATATTGAGGGTGACTCCAAATCCAGACCTCCATGGGTTAATAAATTTGATTTCCATTGATAATTTTTGTGTGATTCTGTTGTCAGCACATTCAACTATGTAAAGAACAAAGTATTTAATAAGAATATGAGAAGTTCGATAGACTTCTTGGAAAGTAGCCACTAACCCCTATTGCACACTGTAACTGAAGCCGCTGCGGCCGCTGTAATAAATCCTTTACCTACGTACTCTGTCCCCAGTTAGCGTACACAGTCCTGTACTGTGCACGCACTTTGCGTACACACGCCGGAATAGCCGTGCAGCTTACACTCAGTGTATACACACAGACCGACACGCTGAGAGCACGAGGCAGCTCTAGGTGTGGCAATTACACTATACAAACGCTCAACAGAAACTGAATGCGACACCAGTATTTGATTGTATGTTGTGGTCCAAAGCAGCAACAAGTAATAATATATTTGTAAAAGGGGGTTACAATAAGTTAAAATATAAATGGTACAACACAATACAAATCAATCACAGAGAGAGAGTCGCACCCAATGATACGTACGCTTTGTCGCTTGCGCTACCCGGATCCGGTCCCCAGCCATCTGGTGAGACGACCTATGAGTCTTTAAAAAGCAGAGAGAGAGAGTGACCGGCCCAGGTGAAAGGTTTATATACCTTTGCCCAAAATACAATACAATGGGGTTGTATGCTCTCCACTGATTGGTTGGAGGGATGGTCGTTTACAGTACAGGAGAGGTAATTGGTCGGTTTGAAGAGATGGGTGATGCCTTGATCCAGGGGTGTGTACTGCTGCTCAGCTCTGGATTCCCACCGCATACCAAGTACATAATAAACACAAATATACCTTTAATCTGCCTTTGCGAATAACTATTCGCAACGACATGCGATCTTCTCCAAACCAACACCTGATTATTACTCATAATTATCTGAACACATAGATACCATGCATGATGCTCTGATCAGTTACTGTCCCCTCGCATACTGTAAAGGTGTATAATTCCCTTGTTGTGCCTTGCAAATAAGTAAAAGTTGCATGAGGGGAAAGGGGAGACTATGTGCAATGTGTGCACCAAGTTTGGGAAACATGCAATGTGTGACAGATATTTCCATGTTCATTAGGTTACCCTGTCATGCTATTTCCAAGCAACATGATCCTACACATGAAATGACCAACCATTCTCAAGATACACACAAATATATATATATATATATATATATATATATATGTATATATATATTTGTTTCCCTGCTTATTATATCTATCTTTCTCTATCGTCCTAGTGGATGCTGGGGTTCCTGAAAGGACCATGGGGAATAGCGGCTCCGCAGGAGACAGGGCACAAAAGTAAAGCTTTCCGATCAGGTGGTGTGCACTGGCTCCTCCCCCTATGACCCTCCTCCAAGCCAGTTAGATTTTTGTGCCCGGCCGAGAAGGGTGCAATCTAGGTGGCTCTCCTAAAGAGCTGCTTAGAAAAGTTTAGCTTAGGTTTTTTTATTTTACAGTGAGTCCTGCTGGCAACAGGATCACTGCAACGAGGGACTTAGGGGAGAAGAAGTGAACTCACCTGCGTGCAGGATGGATTGGCTTCTTGGCTACTGGACATCAGCTCCAGAGGGACGATCACAGGTACAGCCTGGATGGTCACCGGAGCCTTGCCGCCGGCCCCCTTGCAGATGCTGAAATAAGAAGAGGTCCAGAATCGGCGGCAGAAGACTCCTCAGTCTTCTAAAGGTAGCGCACAGCACTGCAGCTGTGCGCCATTTTCCTCTCAGCACACTTCACACGGCAGTCACTGAGGGTGCAGGGCGCTGGGAGGGGGGCGCCCTGGGAGGCAAATGAAAACCTATTTTGGCTAAAAATACCTCACATATAGCCTCCGGAGGCTATATGGAGATATTTAACCCCTGCCAGAATCCGTTAAGAGCGGGAGACGAGGCCGCCGAAAAAGGGGCGGGGCCTATCTCCTCAGCACACAGCGCCATTTTCCCTCACAGAAAGGCTGGAGGGAAGGCTCCCAGGCTCTCCCCTGCACTGCACTACAGAAACAGGGTTAAAACAGAGAGGGGGGGGCACTAATTTGGCGTTAGAAATATATAAAAAAGATGCTATAAGGGAAAACACTTATATAAGGTTGTCCCTATATAATTATAGCGTTTTTGGTGTGTGCTGGCAAACTCTCCCTCTGTCTCTCCAAAGGGCTAGTGGGTCCTGTCCTCTATCAGAGCATTCCCTGTGTGTGTGCTGTGTGTCGGTACGTGTGTGTCGACATGTAGGAGGACGATGTTGGTGAGGAGGCGGAGCAATTGCCTGTAATGGTGATGTCACTCTCTAGGGAGTCGACACCGGAATGGATGGCTTATTTAGGGAATTACGTGATAATGTCAACACGCTGCAAGGTCGGTTGACGACATGAGACGGCCGACAAACAATTAGTACCGGTCCAGACGTCTCAAAAACACCGTCAGGGGTTTTAAAACGCCCGTTTACTTTAGTCGGTCGACACAGACACAGACAGGGACACTGAATCCAGTGTCGACGGTGAATAAACAAACGTATTCCTTATTAGGGCCACACGTTAAAGGCAATGAAGGAGGTGTTACATATTTCTGATACTACAAGTACCACAAAAGAGGGTATTATGTGGGATGTGAAAAAACTACCATAGTTTTTCCTGAATCAGATAAATTAAATAAAGTGTGTGATGATGCGTGGGTTCCCCCCGATAGAAAATTATGGGCGGTATACCCTTTCCCGCCAGAAGTTAGGGCGCGTTGGGAAACACCCCTTAGGGTGGATAAGGCGCTCACACGCTTATCAAAACAAGTGGCGGTACCGTCTATAGATAGGGCCGTCCTCAAGGACCAGCTGACAGGAGGCTGGAAAATATCATAAAAAGTATATACACACATACTGGTGTTATACTGCGACCAGCGATCGCCTCAGCCTGGATGTGCAGAGCTGGGGTGGCTTGGTCGGATTCCCTGACTAAAAATATTGATACCCTTGACAGGGACAGTATTTTATTGACTATAGAGCATTTAAAGGATGCATTTCTATATATGCGAGATGCACAGAGGGATATTTGCACTCTGGCATCAAGAGTAAATGCGATGTCCATAACTGCCAGAAGATGTTATGGACACGACAGTGGTCAGGTGATGCAGATTCCAAACGGCACAAAGGTGTATTGCCGTATAAAGGAAGAGGAGTTATTTGGGGTTGGTCCATCGGACCTGGTGGCCACGGCAACTGCTGGAAAATCCACCGTTTTTACCCTAAGTCACATCTCTGCAGAAAAAGACACCGTCTTTTCAGCCTCAGTCCTTTCGTCCCTATAAGATCATATCTGCCCAGGGATAGAGGAAAGGGAAGAAGACTGCAGCAGGCAGCCCATTCCCAGGAACAGAAGCGTTCCACCGCTTCTGACAAGTTCTCAGCATGGCGCTGAGACCGTACAGGACCCCTGGATCCTACAAGTAGTATCCCAGGGGTACAGATTGGAATGTCGAGACGTTTCCCCTTCGCAGGCTCCTGAAGTCTGCTTTACCAAGGTCTCCCTCCGACAAGGAGGCAGTATGGGAAAAAATTCACAAGCTGTATTCCCAGCAGGTGATAATTAAATTACCCCTCCTACTACAAGAAAAGGGGTATTATTCCACACTATATTGTGGTACTGAAGCCAGAAGGCTAGGTGAGACTTATTCTAAATCTAAAAATTTTTTGAACACTTACAAAGGTTCAAATCAAGATGGAGTCACTCAGAGCAGTGATAACGAACAGGAAGAAGGGGACTATATAGTGTCCCGGGACATCAGGGATGCTTACCTCTATGTCCCAAATTTGCCCTTCTCACTAAGGGTACCTCAGGTTCGTGGTGCAGAACTGTCACTATCAGTTTCAGACGCTGCCGTTTGGATTGTCCACGGCACCCCGGGTCTTTACTAAGGTAATGGCCGAAATGATGATTCTTCTTCGAAGAAAAGGCGTCTTAATTATCCCTTACTTGGACGATCTCCTGATAAGGGCATAGTCCAGGGAACAGTTGGAGGTAGGAGTAGCACTATCTCGGATACTGCTACAACAGCACGGGTGGATTCTAAATATTCCAAAATCGCAGCTGATCCCGACGACACGTCTGCTGTGCCTAGGGATGATTCTGGACACAGTCCAGAAAAAGGTGTTTCTCCCGAAAGAGAAAGCCAGGGAGTTATCCGAGCTAGTCAGGAACCTCCTAAAAACAGTGCATCATTGCACAAGGGTCCTGGTAGAAAATGGTGGCTTCCTACGAAGCAATTCCATTCGGCAGATTTCACGCAAGAACTTTTCAGTGGGATCTGCTGGACAAATGGTCCGGATCGCATCTTCAGATGCATCAGCGGATAACCCTATATCCAAGGACAAGGGTGTCTCTCCTGTGGTGGTTATAGAGTGCTCATCTTCTAGAGGGCCGCAGATTCGGCATTCAGGATTGGATGCTGGTGACCACGGAGCCCAGCCCGAGAGGCTGGGGAGCAGTCACACAAGGAAAACATTTCCAGGGAGTGTGATCAAGTCTGGAGACTTTTCTCCACATAAATATACTGGAGCTAAGGGTAAATTTATAATGCTCTAAGCTTAGCAAGACCTCTGCTTCAAGGTCAGCCGGTATTGATCCAGTGGGAAAAACATCACGGCAGTCGCCCACGTAAACAGACAGGGCGACACAAGAAGCAGGAGGGCAATGGCAAAAACTGCAAGGACTTTTCGCTGGGCGGAAAATCATGTGATAGCACTGTCAGCAGTGTTTCATCCCGGGAATGGAAACTGGGAAGCAGACTTCCTCAGCAGGCACGACCTCCACCCGGGAGAGTGGAAACTTCATCGGGAAGTTTTTTCCACATGATTGTAAACCGTTGGGAAATACCAAAGGTGGACATGATGGCGTCCCGTCTGAACAAAAAACGGGACAGGTATTGCGCCAGGTCAAGAGACCCTCAGGCAATAGCTGTGGACGTTCTGGTAACACCGTGGGTGTACCAGTCGGTGTATGTGTTCCCTCCTCTGCTTCTCATACCTAAGGTGCTGAGAATTATAAGACGTAGAGGAGTAAGAACTATACTCATGGCTCCGGATTGGCCAAGAAGGACTTGGTACCCGGAACTTCAAGAGATGTTTACAGAGGTCTTATGGCCTCTGCCGCTAAGAAGGGACTTGTTTCAGCAAGTACCATGTCTGTTCCAAGACTTACCGCAGCTGCGTTTGACGGCATGGCGGTGGAACGCCGGATCCTAAGGGAAAAGGCATTCAGGAAGAGGTCATTCCTACCCTGGTCAAAGCCAGAAAGGAGGTGACCGCACAACATTATCACCACATGTGGCGAAAATATGTTGCGTGGTGTGAGGCCAGGAAGGCCCCACGAAGAAATTTCAACTCGGTCGATTCCTGCATTTCTTGCAAACAGGAGTGTCTATGGGCCTCAAATTGGGGTCCATTAAGGTTCAAATTTCGGCCCTGTCGATTTTTCTTCCAGAAAGAAGTGGCTTCAGTTCCTGAAGTCCAGAAGTTTGTCAAGGGAGTATTGCATATACAACCCCCTTTTGTGCCTCCAGTGGCACTGTGGGATCTCAACGTAGTTCTGGGATTCCTCAAAACACATTGGTTTAAAACCAGTCAAATCTGTGGATTTGAAGCATCTCACATGAAAAGTGACCATGTTCTTGGCCCTGGCCTGGACCAGGCGAGTGTCAAATTGGTGGTTTTTTTTTTCTCAAAAAAGCCCATATTTGTTTGTCCATTCGGACAGGGCAGAGCTGCGGACTCGTCCCCAGTTCTCTCCCTAAGGTGGTGTCAGTGTTTCACCTGAACCAGCTTATTGTGGTGCCTTGCACCTACTAGGGACTTGGAGGACTCCAAGTTGCTAGATGTTGTCAGGGCCCTGAAAATATAGGTTCCAGGACGGCTGGAGTCAGGAAAACTGACTTGCTGTTATCCGGTATGCACCCAACAAACTGGGTGCTCTTGCTTTTAAGCAGACTATTGCTAGTTGGATGTGTAATACAATTCAGCTTGCACATTCTGTGGCAGGCCTGCCACAGCCAAAATATGTAAATGCCCATTCCACAAGGAAGGTGGGCTCATCTTGGGCGGCTGCCCGAGGGGTCTCGGCTTTACAACTTTGCCGAGCGGTTATTTAGTCAGGGGCAAACACGTTTGTAAAATCCTACAAATTTGATACCCTGGCTAAGGAGGACCTGGAGTTCTCTCATTCGGTGCTGCAGAGTCATCCGCACTCTCCCGCCCGTTTGGGAGCTTTGGTATAATCCCCATGGTCCTTTCAGGAACCCCAGCATCCACTAGGACGATAGAGAAAATAAGAATTTACTTACCGATAATTCTATTTCTCGGAGTCCGTAGTGGATGCTGGGCGCCCATCCCAAGTGCGGATTATCTGCAATACTTGTACATAGTTACAAAAATCGGGTTATTATTGTTGTGAGCCATCTTTTCAGAGGCTCCGCTGTTATCATACTGTTAACTGGGTTTAGATCACAAGTTGTACGGTGTGATTGGTGTGGCTGGTATGAGTCTTACCCGGGATTCAAAATTCCTCCCTTATTGTGTACGCTCGTCCGGGCACAGTACCTAACTGGCTTGGAGGAGGGTCATAGGGGGAGGAGCCAGTGCACACCACCTGATCGGAAAGCTTTACTTTTGTGCCCTGTCTCCTGCGGAGCCGCTATTCCCCATGGTCCTTTCAGGAACCCCAGCATCCACTACGGACTCCGAGAAATAGAATTATCGGTAAGTAAATTCTTATTTTCAAAGGTTTTCTAGACTGCAGGCTGCCAGTAGTTAATAATTTGCAACCACAAGCTTGTGTGTATCTATTGGGATATTTGTCTCCCATTGTTCTGGCCCCCACCAAACGATGTCTTGTTTGGTTTGTGTTTGTCTTTCTTCACAGACCAGGGGGTCTGTTCAAACATTGGAGTGAACAAGACATTGTTTTGGAAGGATGTGCATGTTTGGTTAGATTAGTGTGTATGTGAACAGTGACTCGACACAGGCTGGGTCATGTGGCATGTGTCTGTATTAATTTCCATTGCAAGTAAGAATCTTTCTGTAATTGCTCATACCACGCCCGTACGCACACTCCCGTGGGAGGCGGTTGTACGCAATTTGCGAGTATGCTGCACGCACGCCAGACTAAGTACATATATGGATGCCATCTGTGTGGTGTTTGCATGTGGTGTGTGTATTGCAATATTTTTCGACTTCGACAGTCCACCCTTTGGCAGTCAACAATAACTGCCACTAATATTAATAACAGAAAAAAATATTTACATGCTATACATTACAATGGGCGAGTATGTACCTTGGAAGAGGGAGAAAAGGTCATAGGTGAGAAATGGATGGCTTAGTGTGATAGGAAAAACCTGTATGTATGAGTTTCTGCCTGAGGGGGATGTATCATCGTGCATCACTAGCTTCTAGGCTTTGCGAAGTATTCATTATATTCCTTCTCATCCCGTATTAAGGGTCTGTACATGGTCCAACAAACTCCACCGAGCTATATGATAAATGGGGAGCACATTTATCTGATGATACATCGTGGGGATCCATATGTGTGAGCAATTATGTGTCCCTATTATCTAATGACTATTTGTGTTTCACTAACCTAGCCCTACAGAGATGAACAGAAGACATGTAACGGTACATACAAAAATGACATTTTTTTGTGATTGATGAGTTGGGTTCCGGTTTGTGGATTTCCTTTTTCTGATGCTAGCCTTGGTGAAAGTGATACGCTGATCCTGGGGTCCTACCAACCCGTACTCTCCATCAGAACTCACTCCAGATCCTTGCTTGACGTCTCGGGGGCCCTCACAAAAACAAATTGTCCTGCACAAAAACAAAACCACCAGAAAAAGCCGGAATACAGTCTCTTGGGATGGATCCATTTCGTTAGGGACAAAAATAGGAATATGAGGGGGAAAAACAAAAAAACAAAGAGAAAGTAGTGGGGAGGTGAAAAAAGAAAAACTGGTGCGACAACCTTCCTTGATCTTTGTTAACCATCTCTGGCTGCACCAACCATCTTTTCTCTTTCCGCTCCCTACGCTCGGGTGCCGCTCAACAGTCTTGCCTTTTTAGTTCTCCCGGAATAGCTGCTGCAGCGATACAAGGTTCTCTTCACCTTTCTCCTTATCACGAGTTGTCTCCAGGTCTGCAACTGTCTTGCAATGGGACGAGTGGACCCAAGTCTCTCTTTTGCCGACCTTTAGTGCTGTTGTACTGGTCAATAAAACTTGGTACGGTCCTTCCCACCTGTCAATGAGGCAACCTGAGCGTAGAAAATTTCAAATCATCACAAAGTCCCAGGTTCAATGTCATGGCAATTAGTGTTTGGTAGGTCAGGAATCACCAGCTTTAGATTTCTTTGTTGATTTCTGAGCTGCTGGCTCATCCTAACCAAATATTGCACAGTCACTTCATTATTACATTTCAAATCATCCTGGGGGTCAATCATTACGTGAGGTTGTCGCCCAAAAAGAACTTCAAAGGGTGATAGGTTAAGTGGTGACCTGGGAGTGGTTCTGATGCTGTACAACACTAGTGGCAATACCTCTGACCACAACAATCCAGTTTCAACCATCACTTTGCTAAGCTTGTTCTTAATAGTGCTATTCATTCTCTCCACCTTTGCGCTCGCCTGTGGCCGGTACGGAGTATGTAGCTTGCTATTAATACCCATCAGTTTGCACATGACCTGAAAGACTTCACCTGTAAAATGGGTACCCCTATCACTTTCAATTATTCTAGGGATACCATATCTACACACAAATTCCTGCACAATTTTCTTTGCAGTGAACGTAGCAGTGTTTTTGGCAGTGGGGAATGCTTCTACCCAATTTGAAAAGACATCTGTACACACTAGGACATATTTCAGATTCCTACAGGGTGGTAACTGTATGAAGTCTATTTGTATTACCTGGAAGGGTCCGTCCGTAGGAGGGATATGGGATGGTTCCGTCGGTATTGTCTTCCCAACATTCTTTCTCATGCAGGTAATACAAGCCATTGCCCTCCTACCTGCATGAGATGAGAACCCTGGTGCACTCCAGTATGCCCTGACCAGTTTGCACATACCTTCCTTGCCCAAGTGGGTCAGGCCGTGAGCTGCTTCCGCTAGGGCTGGAAGATATGCCTTGGGGGCCACTGGCTTACCGTGCCCATCTGTCCAGAGGCCCAAAGACTCTCTTCCATATCCCTTCGCCTTCCAGACGGACTTCTCCTACAGGGAACACAAATCTTGCATTTCAATGAGTTGTTGTGTGCTTATTGCGTTAAATGTCATCAGTGGTGTGATGTTGGTTAGTGTGGCTGAACTTGCTGCTGCCTTGGCAGCTTTGTCTGCCCGGCTGTTACCAAGTGACACTGGGTCTTGACTGTAAGTGTGGGCTTTGCACTTGATAACAGCCACTATGTCGGGGTCTTGTATTGCTGATAGCAATCTTTTGATGTGGGTCGCATGCGCCACGGGTGTGCCAGCTGCTGTCATGAAATTTCTGAGGCGCCATAGGGCCCCGAAATCATGCACCACTCCAAAGGCGTACCTAGAATCTGTGTATATATTAGCTGACTTACCCTTGGCCAGTTCACACGCTCTGGTTAGGGCGACCAGCTCATCAACTTGTGCTGAGTGCGGTGGGCCCAGGGGCTCAGCTTCTATGATACTTCTGTCGTCTACAACTGCGTACCCAGTGCACAGGTCTCCCGAGTCCGTCTGTCTGTGGCAACTACCGTCAGTGTAGAAGGTAAAATCTACGTCATCTAAGGGGTTGTCACTAATGTCAGGTCTCGCAGTGAAAGTCTGGTTCAGATATTCCATACAATCATGCGTATCAGTGTCTGCACTAAATCCTCCTTCACCATCATTCTCATCCCTCACCCTTTGTGCCTGTCCAGGCACACTTGGCAGATAAGTTGCAGGATTTAGTGAGCTGCATCTCTTTATGGTGATGTTAACAGGGGCAATTAGTGATAATTCCCACCTTGTAAACCACGCAGATGAGACATGTCTGGTTTGGGCAGAGTTCAGTAAGGCTGATACTGCATGAGGTGTATGGACGGTCAGGTTGTGTCCTAACACTACGTCTTCGCTCTTACTCACTAGCAAAGCTATCGCTGCAACACTTCGCAAGCATGTGGGGAGAGACCGTGCTACAGTGTCCAACTGTGCACTGTAGTATGCTACTGGTCTTCTGGCATCACCATGTTTCTGTGTTAAAACACCTGCCGCACACTCAGCACTCTCTGTACCGTACAATTCAAAGGGTTTCCCATAATCTGGTATACCTAATGCAGGTGCCTGTGATAGGCACTGTTTGAGTCTCTCAAATGCCAGTTTGGACTCATCTGTGTGCGAAATCCGATCTGGTTTGTTTGAGTAGATCATCTCTTGCAAAGGTAAAGCCAGTATGGAGAACCCTGGGATCCAGTTTCGGCAGTACCCACACATTCCTAGGAAAGTGCGGATCTGTTGCTGGGTTTGTGGCAGAGTCATGTTGCGAATCGCTTCTATCCTATCAGCAGTGAGGTGTCGTTGTCCTTGTGTCAAGCAATGCCCCAAATACCTCACCCTTTTACTGCACAACTGTAATTTATCCTTTGAAACCTTGTGTCCTGTCTGGGAGAGGTGAAGCAGCAGCTGCTTCGTATCTGCCAAGGACGTTTCAAATGAGTCAGAGCACAACAATAAGTCATCAACATACTGTATTCGCTCTGAGCCGTTTTCAGGTTGAAAGGATTGCAAACAGTCATGCAGTGCTTGGGAGAAGATACTTGGGCTGTCAATGAAGCCTTGGGGGAGTGAGTCCAGGTGTACTGTACTCCCCTGTAAGAGAAGGCGAAAAGGTACTGACTGTCGGGGTGGAGAGGGACAGAAAAGAAGGCAGAACAGAGATCAATGACAGTGAAGTATGAAGAGGTTGCGGGGATCTGCATCAAGATGACAGCTGGATTGGGCACTACGGGGAATTGACTCTCAACTATTTTGTTCACCCCTCTTAAATCCTGCACTAGCCGGTAACCCCTCCCCCCACTCTTTTTCACAGGGAAGATGGGACTATTGGCAGTGCTGGACGTCCTGACTAGGATGCCCTGTTGTAGCAAGCGCTCTATGACGGGGTACACTCCTAATTCCACCTCTGGCTTCAGAGGATACTGAGGGATTTTTGGAGCTATCCTACCATCTTTTACTTGTACTACTACTGGGGCTACATTCGCCATCAATCCAGTGTCTTGTCCATCTTTGGTCCAAAGGGAACCCGGTATTCGTGAGATCATTTCCTCTACCTTTGATGGACACTTGTCTATAACAGCAGAATGCGACATTAGCCTTTGAGGGGTGTCTAATATATCTTGCACTTCTTGAACGTGATTCTCGGGTATATCCAAGAAGACACCCTCAGGAGTACAATATATGACACACCGCATTTTACACAATAAATCTCTGCCGAGCAGATTAGTCGGAGCCGATGCAGCCAGCAGAAAAGAGTGTTTGGTCTGCAGGGGCCCTATCGTAATCTCTGCCGGTCTACTCAAAGGGTAGTGTTACACCGTTCCTGTTACTCCCATAGCCGAAATGATTTTGCCCGTGGTCAGTAAATTGGTTGGAGCTTTGAGTACAGGTCTGGCCGCCCCTGTATCTACAAGAAATGGTTGTAGTGTTCCTGCTGCTTTGACCAAGACCTCAGGTTCATTCCCAGGGCCAGCAATCAGCTTCACAGGCTGCAGACTCCAGGTGTTGCCTAACCTCTATTGGGGCCGTGGACTCACCCTTTGGGCGTTGGCGGCTATGATATGTGAGGGGGATAACGGTAAGTCTTCGGGGGCTCGCCAGTCCTCCCGTGGTGGGTACCTCCTTGTTTCCCCTCTATGCGGCTCGTACTCTCTCCTGTATGATCCCTGATCTCCTCTATGTGTATAATTACTTTGCTCGTGTTCTTGTCTAGGGGGTCTGAATTTTTGTGTGCTGTTACAATTTCTGGCATAATGCCCTTCCCTTTTACACAGATAACAAACTCTTGGCTTTTTCCATGTGTCAGGGGCCTGGGGTTTTGGTCGAGTTGGTGCTCCTTCCAGTGCTTGGATGCTCATCACCATCAACCGCTCCCCTTGTGCTTCCCTGGTTTTCTGGATATTACGGTCGTGCTCCAGTGCTGATTCCCTAAGTGCAGTCACCGTAATATCCCTCCAGTTTGGCAGAGAAGTTTGCACCCTGGTTTTCAGTGCCTCCTTCAATCCCTCCATTAATACAGAGACAGCTACTTCCCTGTGGTTGATATTGTCTCTAATATCCTCAACCCCAGTGAATTTAGCCATTTCCATCAAAGCTCTGTGGAAATATTCGGATGCCAGTTCATTCTCTTTCTGTCTTATGGAAAAAATCTTATTCCATCTAACTACGGCTGGGATATACAAACCTAGTTGTATATTGATTTGCCTGACATTCTCCTGATTGTAAGCATCAGTGAGTGGCACTTCTGCATCTAGGTTGCAGTCTGTAATAAATTTTGGGATGTCAATGTTAGAGGGGAGACTCGCTCGCAACACCGTCCGCCAAACTTTGTTTGTGGGTTCTTGGGAAAGTCCTAAATCTCTTATATATTTCTGGCATCCGACTAAATCCTTTCTGGGGTCAGGGATCTCTGCCATAATTGACCTCAGCTCCATACGGGACCAGGGACAGTACATTGCAATGTTCCTGATTGAGGTCACCCCCTGAGTGTCAGTTCTCCCGTTAGGGACTGCAATCACCCTAACTGGACTCAACCACATCTTTCTTGTTTGTCTCTACAATACGGGGAGTCACTGTTTCTGCATAATGGACGGTACCGTACTTGCCAGTCGCCACGATCTCATCTGCCCCCTCACTGGCTGATGCGGCCACTGCCCTTGGTGGTTGGGCAATGCCCACCCTTGTGTCGTGTATGGTGGCAGCCAGGGCAAGGGCTGAGATCATGCTAGGCTCATCCTCTACGTTGCTGTAATCTTGGGGAGAAGGTAAAACAGGGTACAAGGTACAAGCGTTAGTTTTAATACATTCGCTGCTCATTTCCCTGACCTCTACCTTTGTATCATTGGTGGTGACACTCTTCTCTCCATCAACATATGGTGGTGGTGGTGCTGTCGCATTCACGCTTCTGCCTGGTTTGGAACTTGCTGTGCGAGCAAGCTCCCTTTGCACATCCCCCTCTTGTTGCCACAAGTTTAAACAATCTGTATGCCTTACCCTTTGCTTTCTAGATTTGAGCAGGCATATTCTAATCCTTACATTGTGTAGTACCTCTGGATCAAAACTACCTATCCCAGGAAATGATGCTTTATCCCCCACAGTCATTCGTGTCCATTCATCACAAAAGGTCTCAGTGTGGGGACCATACTTCCCCCACATTACCAACCGAACTGACCCCCTGGGTCTCAATTCTGCTGTCTGAACCCTGACTGAGGAACGTCCCTGTGTTGTGCACTTGGCTCCTATTGTGGACCTTTTTAACACGGGAAAACTTCCTAAAATGCTCCAAACACAGTAGTCTAACGGTGGAAGTCCTCAAAGTTCTTCCACTAACTTCTTCTGCTCCGAGTACCACGGATCCGCCCTATTTAGCAGACACGCGTAGCCAGTGCAGGCCCTACTTCAGCCTATATCCCCTGGGCCTTTAGGAGTAACTTACCGTACCCAGTGAATATCTGCCTAAAAGACAATTTTTACACAAATCACGCTTGCATGTGCTTTACACAACGCGTATGATGACGAGATTTACGCACAAATATGCAAAACTTTGTATCACGTTGCACCACGTATCGCTCACACAACCGTGCGGTCCAATCGTACTGCTTATAGACACTTGCTATCTATAAGTTATAGGATCACTGGAGTCTTCACACTGTGCTCCAAAACAGCTGGAGTGTAATACCAAGAAAAAAAACCTTTAAAACAACAACTTCACAAAGCTTTATCACACTCCGTTGCACGTGTTCACCTAGACCGTGCTCACCAAGTTCACAGAGTTCACCAAGTTCACCAAGCGGGGTTCAATACATTCACACCTTTTTTCAGCCCACACTAACACTCTATAGTTTTCTGATCAGAAAAATATCCTTTCCTGTTAACTGATAGCTTTCCCCAGAGGTAACACACTTTATCAATGTTATTCTAATCTGCGTTTGAAACCGGATAGTTATGTGCTATTTGTAGATAAACATCTACTACTCCGTTTTAAATTGAACTATTGTGTGGTTTGTCCTTGGCGTTAGCGATCTTATGTAACTTGCGTAATTACGCAACTGCACGTGCCTTTTCACGCTTGTGCGCGCTCACGTACTTTGTCCGGGCCACGAGTACAAAAGTGCGCCCGCACTAAAACAAATCACACAGTATAAATGTGAGCGATATAAACTATTGTCGCTCACGAACACACCCCACAATTGCTCTGTTTAACCTAAAAGACTAGGCCAGAGCTGCGTTTTGTGTTCTTACAACTATATCATTAACACAGTTACTTCAAATGTATATAGCAACACAGATGTATCCGGTTTCACACAAACCTATAAATGACCGTTATAACCTATGGCAACAATATGTGGGATGGATGCAAAGTATGGGTACGCTGTGTGCGCCTTTACGCAAGGTTACATGTGCAAAATAAAAAAAATAAAAAACTTTTAAATGGCTTTTTTTTCCTTTGTCCTTGCGGTTCACGCCAGCATCCCTAACCAATGCAGTACAGGCGCGGTTCAGCAGCACAAGATAGCTCAACACAATATAATAATGCTAATCCACCCTTTGCTGCTGGCAAGCGTCTGCAATGTTATGCAAAAGCCGGGTATGAGACGAGCCGGACGATGCCCTCAACTGAGAAGTTCGATAGACTTCTTGGAAAGTAGCCACTAACCCCTATTGCACACTGTAACTGAAGCCGCTGCGGCCGCTGTAATAAATCCTTTACCTACGTACTCTGTCCCCAGTTAGCGTACACAGTCCCGTACTGTGCACGCACTTTGCGTACACACGCCGGAATAGCCGTGCAGCTTACACTCAGTGCATACACACAGACCAACACGCTGAGAGCACGAGGCAGCTCTAGGTGTGGCAATTACACTATACAAACGCTCAACAGAAACTGAATGCGACACCAGTATTTGATTGTATGTTGTGGTCCAAAGCAGCAACAAGTAATAATATATTTGTAAAAGGGGGTTACAATAAGTTAAAATATAAATGGTACAACACAATACAAATCAATCACAGAGAGAGAGTCACACCCAATGATACGTACGCTTTGTCGCTTGCGCTACCCGGATCCGGTCCCCAGCCGTCTAGCGAGACGACCTATGAGTCTTTAAAAAGCAGAGAGAGAGAGTGACCGGCCCAGGTGCAAGGTTTATATACCCTTGCCCAAAATACAATACAATGGGGTTGTATGCTCTCCACTGATTGGTTGGAGGGATGGTCGTTTACAGTACAGGAGAGGTCATTGGTTGGTTTGAAGAGATGGGCGATGCGTTGATCCAGAGGTGTGTACTGCTGGTCAGCTCTGGATTCCCACCGCATACCAAGTACATAATAAACACAAATACACCTTTAATCTGCCTTTGCGAATAACTATTCGCAACGACATGCGATCTTCTCCAAACCAACACCGGATTATTACTCATAATTATCCGAACACGTAGATACCATGCATGATGCTCTGATCAGTTACTGTCCCCTCGCATACTGTAAAGGTGTATAATTCCCTTGTTGTGCCTTGCAAATAAGTAAAAGTTGCATGAGGGGAAAGGGGAGACTATGTGCAATGTGTGCACCAAGTTTGGGAAACATGCAATGTGTGACAGATATTTCCATGTTCATTAGGTTACCCTGTCATGCTATTTCCAAGCAACATGATCCTACACATGAAATGACCAACCATTCTCAAGATACACACAAATATATTTTTATATATATATATTTGTTTCCCTGCTTATTATATCTATCTTTCAAAGGTTTTCTAGACTGCAGGCTACCAGTAGTTAATAATTTGCAACCACAAGCTTGTGTGTATCTATTGGGATATTTGTCTCCTATTGTTCTGGCCCCCACCAAACGATGTCTTGTTTGGTTTGTGTTTGTCTTTCTTCACAGACCAGGGGGTCTGTTCAAACATTGGAGTGAACAAGACATTGTTTTGGAAGGATGTACATGTTTGGTTAGATTAGTGTGTATGTGAACAGTGACTCGACACAGGCTGGGTCATGTGGCATGTGTTTGTATTAATTTCCATTGCAAGTAAGAATCTTTCTGTAATTGCTCATACCACGCCCGTACGCGCACTCCCGTGGGAGGCGATTGTACGCAATTTGCGAGTATGCTGCACGCACGCCAGACTAAGTACATATATGGATGCCATCTGTGTGGTGTTTGCATGTGGTGTGTGTATTGCAATATTTTCCGACTTCGACAAATATTTTATTCATTCAGATCTAGGATGTGTCATTTTAGTGTTCCCTTTATTTTTTTGAGCAGTGTGTGTGTGTGTGTATATATATATATATATATATATATATATATATATATATATATTTCTCATACGTCCTAGAGGATGCTGGGGACGCTTCAAGAACTATCAAACGTCAGCATAATGACCATGTTGACATAATGCATGTAAACCATATGGTTTCAACCTGACTGTCTAACTAGACACTGTAGATCTATTGACCGCATACTAATTCCCCTGCCACTTCCAGCTTTAATTTGTTATCATTTTCCTCTATATTTTTTACACTTTCTCCATAACGCAGTTTACACACTGATACTAACACCACACAAAAAATTAGGAGACTTTGAAAATACAAAAAAAACCAATGAGGAAAACAGACAAGTATAAAGTATAACTGAACAGCTCTCAGGATCTCGCCAATCTCAAATCTACCCAATGCCAAACAACTCTCAAGCACTCCTATCCCATAACAAAGCCAATAAGGCCATGATCGCTGACTTTTGGACTACCTCCTCTAGGAGGGCGTAAACAAGTAAGTCGGCATTGCAGGGGGGGGGGGGCATGGGGCTGTCAACTGGGCGGTGCAGTAAGCATGATGTCACACCCACATAATCATGGCCCCAGCCCTGCTATACAATGTTGTCATTACTGGTATTGTAAAAAGGGGAAGGGGGGGGGGGAGACACAGATTCGTGAGACAGATCAGGAGAGTAGGCTAGTAAGTCTTCTGAGGTCAAATTCCTGCAATTTTTAAGGGCCAATTAAAGTCCAGCAATAAAAAAGGCATTTAATAAAAAAACAAGAACCACCTACTGTAACCATCAGTTTTGAAACTACTGCACTTTGCCATAACATGAGGTGATTGATTTCAAGATTGGCAACAGTAAATTAATGATTACATAACTAATGACAATAATTCCCATTCTTTGTCTTACTAAAACTAATAAAAATCACATTTATGTAAAGTGAAATATATGCCAGAAGCTTATCTAATTGTACAAAACTGCAAAAAGCTGAAACATCTCTACAGATATGGCTGTGTCCTTTTCACTTCAACAGTGGTTCATTTTTTTGTTTTAGAATTATGTTCACTGTCCTACGTGAGTTGAATAATTAAACAGGTCTGATTTCCAAGCACACTAATAAAAAGAACATTTCAATACTGCTGTTGTGCGACACTGCCTCTATAATTTGACTGCTCTATCTATCTATATATATATATATATATATATATATATATATATATATATTCACTAATATCGAACGTGCTCAAATGAGATGCAGAATGAATAAGTGAAAAAATAAGCATTAGCTAGTTACTCTAAACATTTATACACCAGTACAGATTGTGGAATAGATGTTACTGTAGAGGAGTCTTTGTTAAGAAGAAAGAGCAGAGATGTGAGACATAAAGGGATAAGTTAATTACAGACAGATAAAGGAATATAGGGAATGCTAAGTAGTAGACTTGTCTGTGGTTAAGAAGCTGATCTTTAAGTTGAAAGGCTTAGACCAATACTCATGTGGCTTTGGATAAATCACTTCATGCACTTAATATTTATCATTTATCTCTTCTTTCCATCCTTATTTATAAAATTAGATTTCAGCTCTATAGAGAGCAGCATAATTATACAGTGCGACATGCGTGAAAAATAAGCTCAAGAATTACCATTTCAATATTCATGAAGCTGTAATAAATTCTGCACACCCATCCGTCCACACAAGCAATAATATAGTATATCTTATGATGGGAAATAACACAATAATTGTATGACACGTAAGAGCTAACACTCTAGAACACACTGACAAGAAATAGTTTTTTAAAGATTCACACATTATGCCAGCACTTATAACTACATTTACACGTTACAGCTTATTTATACTTGTATCCATGGGCGTAACTATAGTGGGTGCAAGGAATGCCATTGCTATGGGGCACAGAGGCTTTGGGGAGGGGGGGGGGTCTAGACTAGAGACAGAGGCAGAACTCTGGGAGGCAACAGAGTTTTCTCTGACGTCCTAGTGGATGCTGGGAACTCCGTAAGGACCATGGGGAATAGCGGCTCCGCAGGAGACTGGGCACAAAAGTAAAAGCTTTAGGACTACCTGGTGTGCACTGGCTCCTCCCCCTATGACCCTCCTCCAAGCCTCAGTTAGATTTTTGTGCCTGGCCGAGAAGGGTGCACACTAGGGGCTCTCCTGAGCTTCTTAGTGAAAAGTTTAGTTTTAGGTTTTTTATTTTCAGTGAGACCTGCTGGCAACAGGCTCACTGCATCGAGGGACTAAGGGGAGAAGAAGCGAACTCACCTGCGTGCAGAGTGGATTGGGCTTCTTAGGCTACTGGACACCATTAGCTCCAGAGGGACCGAACACAGGCCCAGCCTCGGAGCTCGGTCCCGGAGCCGCGCCGCCGGCTCCCTTACAGAGCCAGAAGCAAGAAAAGGTCCGGAAAAATCGGCGGCAGAAGACATCAGTCTTCAACAAGGTAGCGCACAGCACTGCAGCTGTGCGCCATTGTTACTCAGGCACACTTCACACTCCGGTCACTGAGGGTGCAGGGCGCTAGGGGGGGGCGCCCTGAGCAGCAATGTAAAACACCTTGGCTGGCATAAATACACCACATATAACCCCCAGGGCTATATGGGTGTATTTTAACCCCTGCCAGAATTACCAAAAAAGCGGGAGAAAAGGCCGCCGAGAAGGGGGCGGAGCCTATCTCCTCAGCACACTGGCGCCATTTTCCATCACAGCTCCGCTGGAAGGACGTCTCCCTGACTCTCCCCTGCAGTCCTGCACTACAGAAAAGGGTAAAAAAGAGAGGGGGGGCACTAATTTGGCGCAGTTTTATATTAACAGCAGCTATAAAGGAAAAACACACTTGATAGTGGTATTCCTGTATATATATAGCGCTCTGGTGTGTGCTGGCATACTCTCCCTCTGTCTCCCCAAAGGGCTAGTGGGGTCCTGTCCTCTATCAGAGCATTCCCTGTGTGTGTGCGGTGTGTCAGTACGATTGTGTCGACATGTTTGAGGAGGAAAATGAGATGGAAGCAGAGCAATTGCCTATTATACAGTTGTCACCCCCTAGGCAGTCGACACCTGAGTGGATGAGCTTGTGGAAGGAATTGCGTGACAGTGTCAGCTCCTTACGACAGACAGTTGACGACATGAGACAGCCGGCTAATCAGCTTGTGCCTGTCCAGGGGTCTCAAACGCCATCAGGGGCTTTAAAACGCCCGTTACCTCAAATGGCAGACACAGACACGGATACTGACTCCAGTGTCGATGATGAGGAGACAAACGTGACTTCCACTAGGGCCACATGTTACATGATTGAAGCAATGAAAAATGTATTGCATATATCTGATAATACAAGTACCACTGAGAAGGGTATTATGTTTGGTGAGAAAAAACTGCCTGTAGTTTTTCCTGTATCCGAGGAATTAAATGAAGTGTGTGATGAGGCGTGGGTTTCCCCCGATAAATAACTGATAATTCCTAAAAGGTTATTGGCATCGTACCCTTTCCCGCCAGAGGATAGGGCACGTTGGGAAACACCCCCTAGGGTGGATAAAGCGCTCACACGCTTGTCAAAACAGGTAGCACTACCCTCTCCTGATACGGCCGCCCTAAAGGAACCTGCCGATAGAAAGCTGGAGAATATCCTAAAATGTATATACTCTCACACGGGTGTTATACTGCGACCAGCAATAGCCTCAGCCTGGATGTGCAGTGCGGGCCTGGCGTGGTCGGATTCCCGGACTGAAAATATTGATACCCTTGATAGGGACAGTATATTATTGACTATAGAGCATTTGAAGGATGCATTTCTATATATGCGTGATGCACAGAGGGATATTTGCCGACTGGCATCAAGAGTTAGCGCGCTGTCCATTTCTGCAAGAAGAGGTTTATGGACGCGGCAGTGGTCAGGTGATGCGGATTCTAAAAGGCACATGGAAGTATTGCCTTATAAGGGGGAGGAGTTATTTGGGGTAGGTCTATCAGACCTGGTAGCCACGGCAACTGCTGGAAAATCCACATTTTTACCCCAGGTAGCTTCTCAACCTAAGAAGACGCCATATTATCAGGCGCAGTCCTTTCGGCCCCATAAGGGCAAGCGGGCAAAAGGCGCCTCATTTCTGCTCCGTGGCAGAGGGAGAGGAAAAAGGCTGCAACAAACAGCCAGTTCCCAGGAACAAAAGCCCTCTCCCGCCTCCGCAAAGTCCTCAGCATGACGCTGGGGCTTTACAAGCGGACTCAGCCACGGTGGGGGCCCGTCTCAAGAAGTTCAGTGCGCAGTGGGCCCTCTCGCAAGTGGACCCCTGGATCCTTCAGGTGGTATCTCAGGGGTACAAATTGGAATTCGAGACGTCTCCCCCTCGCCGTTTTCTAAAGTCTGCTTTACCGACGTCTCCCTCAGACAAGGAGGCAGTATTGGAAGCCATTCACAAGCTGTATTCCCAGCAGGTGATAATCAAGGTACCCCTCCTACAACAGGGAAAGGGGTACTATTCCACACTATTTGTGGTACCGAAGCCGGACGGCTCGGTGAGACCAATTTTAAACCTGAAATCCCTGAACACTTACATACAAAGGTTCAAATTCAAGATGGAGTCACTCAGAGCAGTGATTGCAAACCTAGAGGAAGGGGACTATATGGTGTCTCTGGACATCAAAGATGCTTACCTACACGTCCCAATTTACCCTTTTCACCAAGGGTACCTCAGGTTTGTGGTACAGAACTGTCACTATCAGTTTCAGACGCTGCCGTTTGGTTTGTCCACGGCACCCCGGGTCTTTACCAAGGTAATGGCCGAAATGATGATACTCCTTCGAAGGAAGGGAGTTTTAGTTATCCCTTACTTGGACGATCTCCTAATAAGGGCAAGATCCAGGGAACAGTTGGAAGTCGGGGTAGCACTATCTCAGATAGTGCTGCGCCAGCACGGTTGGATTCTCAATATTCCAAAATCGCAGCTGATCCCGACGACACGACTTCTATTCCTAGGGATGATCCTGGACACAGTCCAGAAAAAGGTGTTTCTCTCGGAGGAGAAAGCCAGGGAGTTATCCGAACTAGTCAGAAAGCTCCTAAAACCAGGCCAAGTCTCAGTGCATCAATGCACAAGGGTTCTGGGAAAAATGGTGGCTTCTTACGAAGCAATCCCATTCGGCAGATTCCACGCAAGAACCTTCCAGTGGGATCTGCTAGACAAATGGTCCGGGTCGCATCTTCAGATGCATCAGCGGATAACCTTGTCTCCAAGGACAAGAGTGTCTCTCCTGTGGTGATTGCAGAGTGCTCATCTTCTAGAGGGCCGCAGATTCGGCATTCAGGACTGGATCCTGGTGACCACGGATGCCAGCCTGAGAGGCTGGGGAGCAGTCACACAGGGAAAAAATTTCCAGGGCTTGTGGTCAAGCCTGGAGACATCACTTCACATAAATATTCTGGAGCTAAGAGCCATCTACAATGCTCTGAGCCTAGCAAGACCTCTGCTTCAAGGTCAGCCGGTGCTGATCCAGTCGGACAACATCACGGCAGTCGCCCACGTAAACAGACAGGGCGGCACAAGAAGCAGGAGGGCAATGACAGAAGTTGCAAGGATTCTTCGCTGGGCAGAAAATCATGTGATGGCACTGTCAGCAGTGTTCATTCCGGGAGTGGACAACTGGGAAGCAGACTTCCTCAGCAGACACGACCTCCACCCGGGGGAGTGCGGACTTCACCCAGAAGTCTTCCGCATGATTGTGAACCGTTGGGAAAAACCAAAGGTGGACATGATGGCGTCCCGCCTCAACAAAAAACTAGACAGGTATTGCGCCAGGTCGAGGGACCCTCAGGCAATAGCTGTGGACGCTCTGGTAACACCATGGGTGTACCAGTCAGTGTATGTGTTCCCTCCTCTGCCTCTCATACCCAAGGTACTGAGGATCATAAGAAGGAGAGGAGTAAAGACTATACTCGTGGCTCCGGATTGGCCAAGAAGGACTTGGTACCCGGAACTTCAAGAGATGCTCACAGAGGACCCGTGGCCTCTACCTCTAAGAAAGGACCTGCTCCAGCAGGGACCCTGTCTGTTCCAAGACTTACCGCGGCTGCGTTTGACGGCATGGCGGTTGAACGCCGGATCCTGAAGGAAAAAGGCATTCCGAATGAAGTCATCCCTACCCTGATCAAAGCCAGGAAGGATGTAATAGTGCAACATTATCACCGTATTTGGCGTAAATATGTTGCGTGGTGCGAGGCCAGGAAGGCCCCTACAGAGGAATTTCAACTGGGTCGTTTCCTGCATTTCCTGCAAACAGGACTGTCTATGGGCCTAAAATTAGGGTCCATTAAGGTTCAAATTTCGGCCCTGTCGATTTTCTTCCAAAAAGAACTGGCTTCAGTTCCTGAAGTACAGACGTTTGTCAAGGGGGTACTGCATATACAACCTCCTTTTGTGCCTCCAGTGGCACCTTGGGATCTCAATGTAGTTTTGAGGTTCCTAAAATCACATTGGTTTGAACCACTTTCCACTGTGGACTTAAAATATCTCACATGGAAGGTGGTAATGCTGTTAGCCCTGGCTTCAGCCAGGCGTGTCTCAGAATTGGCGGCTTTATCCTATAAAAGCCCTTACCTAATTTTTCATACGGACAGGGCAGAATTGAGGACTCGTCCTCAATTTCTCCCAAAAGTGGTTTCAGCATTTCACTTGAACCAGCCTATTGTGGTGCCTGCGGCTACTAGGGACTTGGAGGACTCCAAGTTGCTGGACGTAGTCAGGGCCCTGAAAATATATGTTTCCAGGACGGCTGGAGTCAGAAAATCTGACTCGCTGTTTATCCTGTATGCACCCAACAAGCTGGGTGCTCCTGCTTCTAAGCAGACTATTGCTCGTTGGATTTGTAGTACAATTCAGCTTGCTCATTCTGTGGCAGGCCTGCCACAGCCAAAATCTGTAAAAGCCCATTCCACAAGGAAAGTGGGCTCATCTTGGGCGGCTGCCCGAGGGGTCTCGGCTTTACAACTTTGCCGAGCAGCTACTTGGTCAGGGGCAAACACGTTTGTTAAATTCTACAAATTTGATACCCTGGCTGAGGAGGACCTGGAGTTCTCTCATTCGGTGCTGCAGAGTCATCCGCACTCTCCCGCCCGTTTGGGAGCTTTGGTATAATCCCCATGGTCCTTACGGAGTTCCCAGCATCCACTAGGACGTCAGAGAAAATAAGAATTTACTTACCGATAATTCTATTTCTCATAGTCCGTAGTGGATGCTGGGCGCCCATCCCAAGTGCGGATTGTCTGCAAGACTTGTACATAGTTATTGTTACAAAAATCGGGTTATTATTGTTGTGAGCCATCTTTTCAGAGGCTCCTCTGTTATCATGCTGTTAACTGGGTTCAGATCACAGGTTGTACGGTGTGATTGGTGTGGCTGGTATGAGTCTTACCCGGGATTCAAAATCCTTCCTTATTGTGTACGCTCGTCCGGGCACAGTATCCTAACTGAGGCTTGGAGGAGGGTCATAGGGGGAGGAGCCAGTGCACACCAGGTAGTCCTAAAGCTTTTACTTTTGTGCCCAGTCTCCTGCGGAGCCGCTATTCCCCATGGTCCTTACGGAGTTCCCAGCATCCACTACGGACTATGAGAAATAGAATTATCGGTAAGTAAATTCTTATTATCTGCCGCCGGGCTCCTGCACTGAAGGGGGGCACCTCTCCTCCCATTCTTTGACACCATTGAATTAAGGCCCTCATTCCGAGTTGTTCGCTCGGTAAAATTCATCGCATCGCAGCGATTTTCCGCTTAGTGCGCATGCGCAATGTCCGCACTGCGACTGCGCCAAGTAAATTTGCTATGAAGATAGGATTTTTACTCACGGCTTTTTCTTCGCTCCGGCGATCGTAGTGTGATTGACAGGAAATGGGTGTTACTGGGCGGAAACAGGCCGTTTTATGGGCGTGTGGGAAAAAACGCTACCGTTTCCGGAAAAAACGCAGGAGTGGCCGGAGAAACGGGGGAGTGTCTGGGCGAATGCTGGGTGTGTTTGTGACGTCAAACCAGGAACGACAAGCACTGAACTGATCGCAGATGCCGAGGAAGTCTGGAGCTACTCTGAAACTGCTACGAGGTGTGTAATCGCAATATTGCGAATACATCGTTCGCAATTTTAAGAAGCTAAGATTCACTCCCAGTAGGCGGCGGCTTAGCGTGTGCAATACTGCTAAAATCGCCTTGCGACCGAACAACTCGGAATGAGGGCCTAAGTTCATTGATAGCTGCCACTGTCTTTTCAGTGGCCGCCATCCTCACTGGTCCCTGCACCTTACAAATCACACCTTCTTTATTATACTGAATATATACATTTTACAAGTGTCATACCCAGTATTAAAAACCACAACCTATTACACTGGAAGCAGACACCTTACTGATAAAGCTGTTTGCTCCTGTATAGGAAATATGAGAATTCTAAGTCTAACTATATGAAGATACTTCTCTGACAATTACACGTAACTTCATATAGTTAGAATTCTCATGCTTCCTCTACAGGAGCAAATAACTCCATCAGTAACGTGTCTGCTGTTAGTGTAACAGGTCATGGGTTCTAATCCTGGGTATGACTGCTAAGAAATGTGTGATTTAAAATAAAAGACAATTAAATGTATAAATACAGTTTATAAATGTTTTTCAGAACACCACACACACACACACACACACACACACACACACACACACACGTGTGTGTGTGTATATATATATATATATATATATATACACATACTTATATTTATCTTAATATAGTAAATAGGGGGGCACCAATATTTATCTTGCCTCCGGGCAACTGGGACGAACTTACGCCACTGACTAGAGATGTGCACCACACACTTTTTGTTTTTTGGTTTTGGATCTGGATCTCCGTTTGTGTTTTGGATCTTGATTGATTTTGCCAAAAACCACCCTTTCGGGTTGTGGTTTTGGATCTGGATTTAAAAAAAAAAAAACGGCTAAAATCACATTTTTTTTTTTTTTCTTTATCCTACAGTATTATTAACCTCCATAACATTCATTCTCCAGCAAGGTCCACAGGTTATCCACAGGATAATATTGGGATATGATGAAGCGACAGATTTGCACCAATCGGCCAAAGCTTTTTGACCTCCCAGCATGCAACGGGCCCGTCCATATATCCCCGCCTCCTGGCTCCGGCAAATCCGTTTTTTGTTTGGTGCGGTAGGAGCCAGACCATGGTAAGAGGGCTGCTGGTTTTTAGCAGCCCTAAGCTTTCTTATTTTAATTTTATAGTCTTACTATTTTTTCTTGAGTGATCTTTCTAAAAAGCATCTTATACGTACCTTAGAAATAGTCGCTCCAACAACTCTCTGCCGGATCACAACAATGCTTACCCATGAGTACAGTGCTGTTTCGGCAGGCATCTGTGTCAGATATACTAGCAGGTCCAGCAGATGTTACCAGGCTGTGGCCAGAGCACGGGGAGAAGGTAAGGCATCGGTTCCGCTTAGAAGGGGAATACGGACACAGCCATACTGTTTTGGGAGGAGACTACCAAACAGTCACTGACGTGGCTGCCATCTCAGGTGCACCAGCGCTAGGCCTTAGGGATCATAGGCTCCAGGAATAGTATGAGGCCACAATCCCTAGGGTTGATGTCAGCAGTGGGGAGTCGGACGCTTTTCTGGTCGCCCCTCCCCCGGTTCATGACCAGTTTCCTCCAAGTATCCTGCCTTGAACTGTTTTCCCGCTTCCATTTCAGACGCTATATACGAAGGGGACTCAGTCGCAGCATAGGCGGCTGTGTGACTGGTGCGTCTGTGTTCACTATAGGTTCATGGAGCGGCAGTGTACACTAGTAGCGCCTGGATCCACTCAGCATTCGCAAACGTATTGATCGGTCGTGGAAGCGGGGTGAGTCTCTGTGTCCCACTCTACTGAGTATGGTTAATACAGCACTAAGTCTCTATCTATCTTTTGAGTACGAATAGTTAGATAAGTGCCTATGCCTATATGAGTCCGTATACTATTACTGTTGTTTCTTTCGCTATGCATCTGAATATGGTATATCTGTTTAAACATGATTCAGTAATGTTCTCCTACATACTTGAAATGTAGTTGTAGTTGATGATATGCTCATATTGCTTATTATACTAATGTATAACATGTGACTGACTGCTAGTGTGATTGCTGACTTTACTATATATTCTGTCAGTTTTTTTCTAATCCGATCCTCAATGCTGGTGCATAGCAGGGTAGGGTCGGTTTCTATGTCACTTTAAAAAGCTTAAAGTGATTACAGTCACACATTGTGTTGTACACTGGAAGTGTTGATTATTTATCATATCTAAGAGTGGCAAAGATGAGGAAGATACACTCACAGCAACACCAACACTCATATCATCTTTGTCTTGCAAAGCTGGCTTAACCTCTGAGGATCTGGTTCAGGATGGTTTGTGCGTAAATTGTTTTAGCTTTCACCAGGGTCTCTTAAAAAATACACGGCAAATTCAGGTGCAGGTTGATCTGCCTTGGGCTATGTTTGCACAGACTTTATACAGTATAGCTAAACGGATAATTCCAACTCCTGTACCAGGGATAGTTTACATGATTATCCCTTACATGCAGCTTCCCACCTGTGGTTTATCACTTCCAGGAGCATCCTCACAGGCTACACATGTTTCAGATGAGGATTCATCAGAGGATGAAAGCTCAATAAACTCTGTTTCGGCATATGAAGAGTAGGAGGAAGGTCTTAGCTCAGTGGATACAGCTGAGTTAATTAAAGCAATGAAAGCCATTCTATCCTTAGAGGATTCAGCAGAGCCTGTTAAAAACCAAGGCACCTGTGTTTAAACGTCCCAAAACAGTTAAGACTGAGTTTCCAGGGTCAGATCAGCTGACGGAAATCATGGAAGAGGCTTGGGCTATGCCCAATAAGAAGTTTAGAATTCTTAGGAAATGGAATTCCAATTATCCTCTTCCAGCTGGGGATTGTTTAAAAGGTGAGGTGGCACCCAAGGTAGATACGCATGTGATTCGATTAGTGCGAAAATCTACATTACCTCTGCCTACAACATCATTAAATGATGTTACGGATAGGAGAGTGGATGTTTTTTTTTAAACATTTTTTCCCTGTCTGGGGCAGTTGTAAGGCCAGCCATGGCTTCAGCTTGGATGGCAAAGGCAGTGGCTGCCTGGGCTGATGCATTGGAGGGTGATTATTCAATGGCATTTAGAGAGCAAAAATCCCATATAGCACATATAAAACAGGCTGCAATGTTCTTGGAAGAAGCAGCATTGGATATGGGTACTATTGCCTCTAGGGTATCAGCTTCAACAATAGCTGCTCGCAGAGCAGTTTGGCTATGTACGTGGAAAGCTGATTCAGAATCTAAGAACGTTTTAGAATCTTTGCCGTTTGCTGGAGATATTCTTTTTGGTAAAGAAGCAGACTCCAAGTGTTAGGCGCCGAGGGTCCGCCCGTCAGTGCGGCCCGGCGCCTAGCAACTAGGGACGCCGCAGGCAGACAGCCGCCGGCTCCCTAGCAACGCTAGACGCCGGGCGCACGGAGCCGCTCAGACCCTAGCAACGGGGACGCCATGGTCAGACCGCGTTCCCCGTTGCTGGGTCTTAATTAATCAGTGCTTGTGTATTCTGGCCGTGCAGCATGCAGCTGCACGGCATCATTATGTGATTACCCTGTCTGGATCATGTTTGGAGGGCTCCCAAATTTAAGCACTCTCAGGACTTCTCACAGACGCCGGTGATAGCTTCCTGTTTGCTGTGTCAGTTACAGAGAGTTTCCAGTCCTGCTCAACCCGGTTGTTCCTGTCCTCAGTGATCCAGTACTCGGAATTTGTCATCTATTCCTGGAGTCCGACCGAGCACCTTTAACATCCTGTGGTGTTCGTGAGTCGCGGCGTAGCCGTGTGTTGCGGCTTGACCGCTTACTATTTATTATTTAGTTTATTGTGTTCTGGAGCTTTTGCGGAGGATTCCGCTCCCACAAATCCACTCTGGTATCCAGCGGTGCTGGATAGGAGTAACGGATCAGTGGATCTTTGGTTGTCCTTTTCCCTGGCGGTTTGTCCGCACATACTTTTGGTTTAAGTTAGATAGCTTGTAACCCCTGGCCTGGTTGCTTAGTCAGAGGGCCCCTTGTTATCACCCTGTCTCGGATTTCCCTTTGTCTCCCATTAAGACCTGAGGGGGCATCGGGGTTGGGCAGACATAATCCGCCCTTCGAACGCGGCTGCCATGGGCTCAAGCAACCATAGTCTCGCAGGGGATTTCTGATAACACGGGCGAGACAACGGAGTTAGGGCGCCAGGGGTTACTAGGCTTTCCTGCTCCCGTACCAGCATATCCTTCCAGTACTCAGACCTCTGCCATAAAGATCTCCTCTGGTCTGGAGTACGGGAATCATAACATTATCACCGGCCCAACTAAAATTTAAAAATTTAACAGGAGTTAATTTTGTTTCCCTTATTCTGTTGGGAGATTTGTCAGCCTCATGAATCCCTCCGGTGTTGGGCCAAATCCTGGCCAGCTTTTAGTTAGCCAGATTCAAGAGCTTACTCAGATGGTTCAAGATCTGTCCCTTCGGGTGAGGTCACAGGAAGATCTGTTACGGACTTCCCCGAGGGTCATTCCTGAACCAAAAATGCATCTGCCTGACCGTTTTTCTGGGGATAGAAAGCAGTTTTTTAATTTTAAAGAGTCTTGTAAACTGTATTTTCGTTTAAGACCAGTCTCCTCAGGTACGGAATCTCAGCGGGTAGGAATTATTATTTCTTTGCTACAGGGGGATCCTCAGACCTGGGCTTTTGGCTTAAAGACAGACGATCCGGCTTTATTGTCTGTAGACGCCTTTCTGGGGTCTTTAGGGCTATTGTATGACGACCCTGATAGAGAGGCATCCGCCGAGAGTCAGTTGCGTGCTCTCAGACAGGGTAGGAATCCCGCAGAGATTTATTGTACGGAGTTTCGCCGTTGGTCGAACGACTGTGGATGGAATGATCCAGCCCTGCGCAGTCAGTTTCGCCTCGGCTTATCCGAGTCTATAAAAGACAGTCTCCTTCAGTATCCCGCTCCTGAGACTCTCGATAAACTCATGGAGCTCTCTATTAAGATTGATCGTCGTCTCAGAGAGCGGAGGGCTGAAAAAGGAGCATCTGTCGGGTCTTCTCCTTGTGTTTTTTCCATTCCTGTGGACATAGAGGAGCCCATGCAGATAGGTCTCTCCAAACTGTCTCCTGAAGAAAGAACCAGAAGGCAAAATTCTGGTCTTTGTTTATACTGTGGAGGTAAGGGACATTTTGCCCGTAGTTGTCCGAACAAGTCGGGAAACGCCTCGACCAAGTGAGTTGTGAGGGGGTTCACTTTGGTCTGCAGCTTATCTCCTCAAATAATTCACTGTTGGTTCCAGCTAAAGTTTCCTTTGGCAGCCTCTGTTCCTCGATCTCGGCTTTTGTGGACAGTGGAGCTGCAGGGAACTTTATGGATTTAACATGGGCTAAGGCCTTAGGTATTCCTCAGTTAGCCTTGGGTAGGTGTATCACCATGCATGGTTTAGATGGGAGTCCCTTGTCCAATGGGGTTATTTCTCTCTGTACACCTCCTGTTCTACTTTCGGTAGGAGCTCTGCATTCTGAAAAGATTGAGTTTTTCCTTACCCATTGCCCAGCAGTTCCTGTGGTTCTGGGTCACCCTTGGCTGGCCTTTCATAATCCCATCATTGATTGGCAGTCGGGGGAGATCTTACAATGGGGTACCATCTGTAATAAGGAATGTATTACGCTTCCCATCAGAATAGCTGCTGTCATTCCCGCACCCATTCCTGTGGAATACCAGGATTTTGTTGATGTATTTTCCAAGGGCAATGCGGATATTCTGCCTCCCCATAGGCCTTATGATTGTGCTATCGAGTTAATTCCTGGTGCCACTTTGCCTAAGGGAAGGTTATATGCATTGTCCGGACCTGAAACTGTGGCCATGAATGAGTATGTTAAAGAAAGCCTAGGGAAAGGATTTATCAGGCCATCTAAATCCCCTTTAAGTGCAGGCTTCTTCTTCGTGGAGAAGAAGGATGGATCACTCAGACCTTGCATTGACTTTAGAGCCTTGAATAAAATCTCAGTAAAGAATACTTACCCTTTGCCGCTGATTTCTGTCCTCTTTGATCAGCTACGTTCGGCTGTGATTTTTTCTAAGATTGACCTGAGAGGAGCATATAACCTCATCAGAATCAAGTCAGGGGATGAGTGGAAAACGGCATTCAGTACTCAATCAGGCCACTATGAGTATCTGGTTATGCCATTCGGCCTGTCCAACGCTCCGGCAGTTTTCCAGGATCTCATTAACGATGTGCTCCGTGAATTTCTTGGAAGATTCGTTGTAGTCTACTTAGACGATATTTTGATATATTCTGACTCTATTGAACAACATGTTACCCAGGTGCGTCAGGTTCTAAAAAAATTACGTGAAAATCACCTATATGCCAAGCTGGAGAAGTGTGAATTTCATGTCACGGAGGTATCCTTTTTAGGGTACATTATTTCCCCTCGGGGATTCTGTATGGAACCAAAGAAGCTCCAAGCCATCCTTAGTTGGGCGCAACCCACCAATTTAAAAGCAATTCAGCGCTTTTTAGGGTTTGCGAATTACTATAGAAGATTTATTCACTCTTTCTCTGACCTAGTTGCTCCCATTGTGGCACTGACTAAAAAGGGAGCAGATCCTACCAACTGGTCACGTGAAGCGGAGTTATCTTTTCAGGCCTTGAAACAAGCCTTTGTCTCAGCCCCGGTCCTCAGACATCCCAACCCAGAATTGCCTTTCATTGTTGAGGTTGATGCCTCGGAGGTTGGAGTAGGGGCTATCCTATCTCAGAAGGATCCGGATTCCCTGGAATTACATCCTTGTGCCTTCATGTCCAGGAAATTCTCATCTGCTGAATCCAACTACGATGTTGGAAACCGGGAATTACTGGCTATTAAATGGGCTTTTGAGGAGTGGAGGCATTGGCTTGAAGGAGCCACTCATACCATTTCAGTTTTGACTGATCACAAAAATCTTCAATACATTGAATCAGCTAAACGGCTGAATGCCCGGCAAGCTCGTTGGGCTTTATTTTTTACTCGTTTCAAGTTCATTATCACCTTCAGGCCAGGTTCCAAGAATACCAAGGCAGATGCCCTGTCACGCAGTTTTCTTCCAGTTCAAGACAACAGTCCTGTTACTCCCATACTTCCATCTTCAGTCATTCGGGCAGGTCTCACACAAGATTTATTTACCCAGTTAAAGCAGCTTCAACATCAAGCTCCTGGAAATACTCCTGCTGGTCGTCTTTTTGTCCCCGAGTTTTTGAGAGCAACGGTTTTGACGGAGTTTCATGATAGCAAGGTTGCCGGGCATCCGGGGATCGCTAAAACTTTTGAATTAGTTTCCCGCTCGGTATGGTGGCCTGGTCTTTCCAAAGACATTAAGGAGTTTGTTTTTTCTTGTCAGGTCTGTGCACAGCATAAGGTTCCCCGTTCCTTGCCTATCGGTCAACTTATGCCCTTGAATGTTCCTCTTAGGCCATGGTCTCATATTTCCATGGATTTTGTGGTGGACCTCCCTCTGTCAGCCGGATGCCGAGTCATATGGGTGGTAGTGGACCGTTTTAGCAAAATGGCCCATTTCATTGCTCTTCCCCGATTGCCATCTGCCCAGGGATTGGCAGTCTTGTTCCTCCGCCATGTTTTCAGACTCCATGGGTTACCCACTGATATTGTTTCTGATCGGGGTCCACAATTCATTGCACAATTTTGGAAGTCTTTTTGTGCCTCATGAAAGATGAAATTATCTTTAACGTCTGGCTACCATCCCCAATCCAACGGGCAGACTGAGCGAGTTAATCAATCATTAAAACAATATTTGCGTTTGTACTCGGCCAAACTCCAAAATGACTGGTCTGAGTTTCTTCCGTTTGCAGAGTTTGCTTACAACAATGCCTGTCATTCCTCCACCAATGTATCTCCATTTTTTACAGTTTTTGGTTTTCAGCCCAGAGCTAATTCCTTTTTTCAACATTCTTCTGTCTCCTCACTGACCTTGACCTCTCATCTCAAACTCATTTGGAGAAAAGTGCACCTGGCTCTCAGAAAAGCGGCATTTCGGGAGAAAAATTTTTCTGACAGGCTCCGGCGGCCGTGCACTTTTAAAGTTGGAGATAGGGTATGGTTGTCGACTCGCAACATTAAACTTCGACAAACCTCAGCCAGATTGGGTCCTAAATTTATTGGACCATTTCATATTATCAAAAAAGTCAATCCAGTGGCTTTCCGGTTACGTTTACCAAAAACTTTACGGATCGGAAATACCTTCCATTGCTCCTTGTTAAAACCATATGTTTCGTCCAGTAGATTTCCTCGCAAGATCTCTCAGGGGAAATCACCAATAGATGTACAGGGTCAGCAGGAGTTCTTAGTGGAGAAGGTTCTCGATTCCAAGTTGTCCCGGGGTCGGCTTTATTTTTTGGTACATTGGAGAGGTTATGGTCCAGAAGAAAGGTCTTGGGTCCTGGATGAGGATCTCCATGCCCCGAGGCTCAAAAGGGCATTTTTTCGAGAATTTCCTCAGAAACCTGGCCTTAGGGGTTCCTTGACCCCTCCTCAAGGGGGGGGTACTGTTAGGCGCCGAGGGTCCGCCCGTCAGTGCGGCCCGGCGCCTAGCAACTAGGGACGCCGCAGGCAGACAGCCGCCGGCTCCCTAGCAACGCTAGACGCCGGGCGCACGGAGCCGCTCAGACCCTAGCAACGGGGACGCCACGGTCAGACCGCGTTCCCCGTTGCTGGGTCTTAATTAATCAGTGCTTGTGTATTCTGGCCGTGCAGCATGCAGCTGCACGGCATCATTATGTGATTACCCTGTCTGGATCATGTTTGGAGGGCTCCCAAATTTAAGCACTCTCAGGACTTCTCACAGACGCCGGTGATAGCTTCCTGTTTGCTGTGTCAGTTACAGAGAGTTTCCAGTCCTGCTCAACCCGGTTGTTCCTGTCCTCAGTGATCCAGTACTCGGAATTTGTCATCTATTCTTGGAGTCCGACCGAGCACCTTTAACATCCTGTGGTGTTCGTGAGTCGCGGCGTAGCCGTGTGTTGCGGCTTGACCGCTTACTATTTATTATTTAGTTTATTGTGTTCTGGAGCTTTTGCGGAGGATTCCGCTCCCACAAATCCACTCTGGTATCCAGCGGTGCTGGATAGGAGTAACGGATCAGTGGATCTTTGGTTGTCCTTTTCCCTGGCGGTTTGTCCGCACATACTTTTGGTTTAAGTTAGATAGCTTGTAACCCCTGGCCTGGTTGCTTAGTCAGAGGGCCCCTTGTTATCACCCTGTCTCGGATTTCCCTTTGTCTCCCATTAAGACCTGAGGGGGCATCGGGGTTGGGCAGACATAATCCGCCCTTCGAACGCGGCTGCCATGGGCTCAAGCAACCATAGTCTCGCAGGGGATTTCTGATAACACGGGCGAGACAACGGAGTTAGGGCGCCAGGGGTTACTAGGCTTTCCTGCTCCCGTACCAGCATATCCTTCCAGTACTCAGACCTCTGCCATAAAGATCTCCTCTGGTCTGGAGTACGGGAATCATAACACCAAGAAGGTAAAGTTTCCTTCCACATACAAATTCAAACCTAAAGTTACAGCTATTCGGCCCTTTTGGTCTCAAGGAAAAGCTAAAGGAAAAAATGATGGCAGGCTGCCCCAATACAACAAGTCTAGTAAGACTAAAAGCATTGGGCTACCAGAGGACCGGTTGGTAAAACAGAAAATAAGCCATCAGCCTGATGGTGCGGGCCTCCACCTGGGGGATCCCAGGGTGGGGGGCTGACTTCTTCAGTTTGCACATATCTGGCAGCAGTCTACAACCAATGCCTGGGTGCAGGAAGTGGTGTCTCTAGGTTATGCTTTTTCCTTCAAGAAGCACTCTCCTCAAAGGTTTTTTTGTACCAGCCCGTCTCGGATAGAGACGAAGGCCAGGGCTTTCCAGTTCCTCCTGCACAACAAGGACAGGGTTTTTACTCAAACCTGTTTCTAGTTCAAAAGCCAAATGGGTCATTCCGGCCCATACTCAATCTCAAAGTGCTGAACAAGTAAATTTGGGTACCTAGGTTTCATATGGAGACTTTACGTTCCATCATTTTGGCCATTGAGCCAGGGGATTATATGGTATCCCTGGATATATAGGATGCTTACCTACATGTTCCTATATCACTGTCCCAAAGGTGCTATCTCAGGTTTGCTATCCTCCAACAGCATTTTCAGTTCCAGGCCCTACCTTTTGGGTTAGCCACAGCTCCCAGAGTATTTACCAAAATTATGGTGGTAATGGCAGCTTATCTCCACCAGCAGGGCATAAGAATTTGTTCCATACCTCAATGATCTTTTAATCCTTGCACAGTTGCAGGAATTGCTCCTATGTCATCTGCAACAGACATTAACGTGTCTGCAAAGACACGGGTGGCTCATAAAATGGGCAAAATCATCTCTGGTTCCGTCACAGTGGATGGCTCACTTGGGGACTGTACTGGATTCAAGCCTTCAGAGAGTAATTTTACCTCTGAACAAAATATCCAAAGTTCAGTCAAGGATTCAGGCGTTACTACACAGTCAAAAGGTATCCATTCACGCAGCAAAGCATGTGATGGGATTGATTGTGTCAACATTTGACATGGTGAAGTATGCACAGTTTCACTCGAGGCCTCTGCAGCATCTGATCCTTGACAAATGGAATGGGTTGCATCAGATGATAAAAACGCCGACTATGGTCCTTACAATGGAAGTAAGAAGGTCATAAGCCTGGTGGCTACAGACATCTCATCTGGACAAGGGAAGACCCTTTTGGATATCAGATTGGGAAATTCTGACAACGGATGCCAGTCTCCAGGGCTGGGGAGCAGTGTCAGGAAGGTTGTGTTTTTGTTAGGGTCTCCTGCCCTGTGCTGCCACGTCGTCATGGCAACCGGGAGACAAGTGCTAGCGGAGTAACCTGAGTGCAGCTGATACTCCGGTTCGGGTCTTTTGCTGTGCAGTGGTTACAGGCTCTGTGCACGGCAGGGGATCCGGTGCTGGTTTTTGTGCTCACAGTCTGTGAGGTCTGAGTGGGGCGTGGACAGCACCTACTTTATAAGGCCTCTTCTCAGGTTAAGCAGATGCTGCTGAATCTTTGTTGGTTAGTCAGTTCCTGAAAGTTAGCCAGTACTGTGTAGCTTTGTATTTGTTGTTGCTTACTGCAAATAGGCCTGGGGATTTGGTACTACACTCTGCCAATCCAGACCTAGCAGTAAAACTGGAGTCAGTCGTTTAGCTTGCTGGGGTTCTTTTACTACTCTGTGAACTTAGCAAGTTTGCGGCTGTATTCTAAGACTTACCTGCCTAAATCCTGTCTCACTGTGCAAGGTGTCAGGTGTCAGTTTAGTGGCAGTAAACTGAACCTGTGCACTGCAAGTGAGGATTAGGATTGTGGAGACTCTCCTTGTGTCTATCATTCCATCTCTGACCAAGGAGTTTACTGCCACACCCGTTGGTAACCCTTTAGGGTTTTGCTGTTGCCCTTAGCAACAGCATTTCGGGTTCTCTACGTATTAAAACACAACATCTTGCTTTTCCCATCTGAGCATTACTAATACTAGGGAGACACCCAGTTTCTTAGCCTCTGGGCTTCTCTGTTCACTTTGTGTTATTTTGTTACCCTATCACCTTCTGTGTACGTAATGTCATATTCCCCAGTCTGTCTGTGAGTTAATTTGTTTTGCATACCTATCCGTTCAGACACCAGTACATTCCTGCAGGCACTGGTGTGCATAACAGTTCAAACACCAGTACATTCCTGCAGGCACTGGTGTGCATAACAATTCAAACACCAGTACATTCCTGCAGGCACTGGTGTGCATAACATATTCAGCAGCCTAATACTCCTGTTGAAATTTTGTGGGAATATGGAGCATACCCCTCAAAATACGTTGCAACAGGTGGTCGATCAGGTGCAGGTCCTGACTCGACAATTTAATGATTTGTCTATTAAAATGCACACCTCCCAGGCCGTTGGCGGAGCTCCCGCAGCAGCAGCACCTTCAGGGGTTAAGGAGCCGAAAGTAAATCTCCCGGATCGTTTTTCTGGAGATCGCTCGCAGTTCTTTTGTTTCAAGGAGAGCTGCAAGCTATACTTCCGGCTTAGGCCTCAGTCTTCTGGGTCGGAGATTCAGCGGGTGGGCATAGTGATTTCCTTGCTACAAGGAGACCCACAGGTCTGGGCATATGGGTTGCAGCCTGACTGTCCGTCGCTTAAAAGTGTTGATGCTTTTTTTACGGCACTGGGCATGTTGTATGATGACCCTGACAAGACGACCTCAGCCGAGGCTCAGATTTCGATCCTTAAGCAAGGGCGAAGGCCAGTTGAGGTTTACTGTACGGAGTTTCGGAGGTTGGCCCATGATACCCAGTGGAATGACCCAGCCCTGAGACACCAGTACCGAAGAGGTCTTTCTAACCAGATAAAAGACCAACTGGTACAATATCCCTTGCCTGATAGCTTGGATCAGCTCATGCAGTTATCCATCCGGGTGGATAGACGGCTGAGAGAGCGTAGGCTTGAAAGGGAGACTGAGGTTTCCTTCTTTCCCAAGGGAACCTCAGACTCTGAGGAATTTTCCGAGGAGCCTATGCAGATTGGGGCTACCCGCCTCTCCTCGCGTGAGAAGACGCGGAGGAGACAGCAGGGGTTGTGTTTGTACTGTGGGAATAAAGGTCATGTGGTAGTATCATGCCCAGAAAAGCCGGAAAACTTCAGGGCCTGAGGGTGATGGGAAATATCCTGTCAGGCCAGAAGTCAGAATTTCCCAAGAAGACTTTTATCATTCCGGTGACCTTGAAGATCCTCGGTCAAACTGTCAAGACTGAGGCCTTTGTGGACAGTGGGGCCGACGGGGTTTTTATGGACCGCCAATTCGCCCTGAAACACTCTGTTCCCTTAGTACCCTTGGCATCGGAAATTGAGATTTGTGGGTTAAACGGGGAACCATTATCCCAAGGTAAAATTACCTCTTGCACTAGCCAGATTTCTTTGTTTATTGGAGCCACACACTCTGAAAAATTGTCCTTTTATGTGACTGTCTGTACTTTTGCCCCATTGGTGTTGGGGTTACCCTGGTTAAGGGCCCACAATCCTCAATTTGACTGGGTCTCTGGGGAGATTCTTAGTTGGGGTACTGATTGTTTCAGGAGTTGCTTGAGCCTTCCAGTCAGGCTCTCGCAGCTAAGTTTGCCAGGATTGCCAGGGTGTTATGCAGATTTTGCGGACGTGTTCTCCAAAAAAGTTGCAGAGGTACTACCTCCTCATCGCCCCTATGACTGTGCCATTGATTTGTTGCCAAATGCTAAGCTTCCCAAGAGCAGGTTGTACTCCCTGTCACGTCCTGAGACTCAGGCTATGGCATAGTACATTCAGGAGAACTTGGCTAAGGGATTTATCAGACCTTCACAGTCTCCAGTTGGGTCGGGGTTCTTCTTCGTGGGTAAAAAGGACGGTTCGTTGCGACCCCGCATCGACTTCAGGGAATTGAACCGTATCACGATTAAAAACTCATACCCACTGCCTCTCATTTCGGTCTTGTTTGACCAGCTTCGTACTGCCACCATTATTTCTAAGATTGACCTACGCGGTGCGTACAATCTAATCCGAATAAGAGAGGGGGATGAATGGAAGACTGCCTTTAATACCCACTCAGGGCATTATGAATATTTGGTGATGCCTTTTGGGCTCTGTAATGCCCCGGCAGTCTTCCAGGATTTCATGAATGATGTGCTCAGGGAATATTTGGATAGATTCTTAGTTGTATACTTAGATGACATACTAATCTTCTCCCATTCCCTGGAGGAACATTGGAAGCATGTACGCTTAGTCCTCCAGAAACTCAGAGACCACCGGCTTGGGGCGAAGCTGGAGAAGTGCGAATTTGAAGTTCAGCAAATCGCATTTCTAGGATATATTATCTCCTCAGAAGGTTTCCAAATGGAGGGTTCCAAGGTACAGGCAGTCCTGGATTGGGTGCAGCCCACTAGTTTGAAGGCGCTTCAGCGTTTCCTGGGCTTTGCGAATTTTTCTAGACGATTTATCGCTGGATTTTCGTCTATAGTGGCGCCCTTGGTGGCACTCACTAAGAAAGGGGCGGATGTTGCTCACTGGTCTTGTGAGGCTAAAGCGGCTTTTGCCCGTCTCAAAAGGGCATTTGTATCGGCCAAGGTGCTGCGACACCCAGATCCAGAGCGTCCTTTTGTGGTGGAGGTGGATGCCTCTGAGATGGGTATTGGGGCAGTGCTTTCTCAGATGGGAGTGTCTGATAATCGCCTTCATCCCTGTGCTTACTTTTCCCGTAAATTTTCGCCTGCCGAGATGAATTATGACGTGGGTAACCGGGAATTGTTGGCTATTAAGGATGCACTCGAGGAGTGGAGACACTGGCTTGAGGGGGCTAAGTTTGTGGTCTCAATTCTCACCGACCATAAGAATCTGGCATATTTAGAGTCAGCGAAGCGTCTCAATGCCAGGCAGGCACGATGGGCTTTGTTTTTTGCTCGCTTTAATTTTTTGATAACATATCGCCCTGGGTCAAAAAACATCAAGGCTGATGCGCTCTCGCGGAGTTTTGCTCCAATCCAGGAGACCACCGAGGAGCCGTTGCCCATTGTGTCCCCATCATGTATTAAAGTGGGCATTACCCAGGACCTCTTATCATTAGTTCTTAGAGCACAGGAGCAGGCTCCTCCAGACCTTCCGGTAGGTCTTTTGTTTGTGCCTCCTAGGTTAAGACAGCGAGTGTTCCTGGAATTCCATGCCAAGAAGTCGGCAGGTCACCCAGGTATTGCCAGAACTCGGGAGTTGCTATCTAGGGCGGTGTGGTGGCCCTCTGTGGCTAAGGATGTGGATCAGTGGGTTCGGGCATGTGACATCTGTGCCCGAAATAAGACTCCTAGAGGGGTTCCTGTTGGCCCATTACATCCACTCTCTATCCCATCTAAGCCATGGACCCACATTTCAATGGATTTTGTGGTGGACTTGCCCAAATCCTCGGGGATGACAGCCATCTGGGTTGTCGTTGACAGGTTTTCGAAGATGGCGCACTTCGTTCCACTGGTTGGGCTGCCATCGGCCAGACGCCTGTCTGAATTATTTATGCTGCATGTTGTGCGTCTCCACGGGTTGCCACTTGATGTGGTCTCTGACCGCGGATCCCAGTTTGTGGCCAAATTCTGGAGGGCATTTTGTTCCGATCTCCAGATTTCTGTCAGCTTGTCGTCAGGCTACCATCCGCAGTCTAATGGGCAGACTGAAAGGGTGAACCAGTCCTTGGAGCAGTTCCTCAGGTGTTATGTCTCCAAGTGTCAGACTGACTGGGTTGCTCATCTGTCCATGGCGGAGTTTGCCTATAACAATGCGGCTCACTCTGCTACAGGGATCTCTCCCTTCCTTTGTGTGTATGGGCATCATCCTAAGGCCAATTCTTTTGACCCCCTGGACTCCACGCCTGGTGGTTCCTCTGTGGTTTCGGTCCTTAGAGGTATTTGGCGGAAAGTGAAGAAAGCCCTTGTGTCTGTGTCATTAGTGACCAAAAGGGTTTTTGATAAGCGGAAAAGACCCTGCAGCCTCAAATTAGGAGACTTCGTCTGGTTGTCTACCAAGAATTTGAAGTTGAGGCAGCCATCTCATAAGTTAGGCCCCCGGTTCATCGGCCCTTATAAGATCACCTGGGTTATCAATCCGGTGGCATTTCAGTTAGATCTGCCCCGTTCTTTGGGTATCAATAAAACATTTCATTGTTCCCTTTTAAAACGGGCGATTAGTAATCCTTCTTCCAGTGGAAGACCTTCCCCTCTTCTGATACGTGGCCAGAGGGAGTTTGTTGTTGAAAGGATTCTTGACTCCAAGATGGTTCGGGGTCGGCTGTCATTTTTGGTGCACTGGAAGGGGTATGGCCCGGAGGAGCGGTCGTGGGTGCGCAGTTGTGATCTTCATGCCCCCAGACTGATACGCTCTTTCTTCTCGCAGTTCTCCGATAAACCCGGTGGTAGGGGTTCTTTGACCCCTCGTCAGAGGGGGGGTACTGTTAGGGTCTCCTGCCCTGTGCTGCCACGTCGTCATGGCAACCGGGAGACAAGTGCTAGCGGAGTAACCTGAGCGCAGCTGATACTCCGGTTCGGGTCTTTTGCTGTGCAGTGGTTACAGGCTCTGTGCACGGCAGGGGACCCGGTGCTGGTTTTTGTGCTCACAGTCTGTGAGGTCTGAGTGGGGCGTGGACAGCACCTGCTTTATAAGGCCTCTTCTCAGGTTAAGCAGATGCTGCTGAATCTTTGTTGGTTAGTCAGTTCCTGAAAGTTAGCCAGTACTGTGTAGCTTTGTATTTGTTGTTGCTTACTGCAAATAGGCCTGGGGATTTGGTACTACACTCTGCCAATCCAGACCTAGCAGTAAGACTGGAGTCAGTCGTTTAGCTTGCTGGGGTTCTTTTACTACTCTGTGAACTTAGCAAGTTTGCGGCTGTATTCTAAGACTTACCTGCCTAAATCCTGTCTCACTGTGCAAGGTGTCAGGTGTCAGTTTAGTGGCAGTAAGCTGAACCTGTGAACTGCAAGTGAGGATTAGGATTGTGGAGACTCTCCTTGTGTCTATCATTCCATCTCTGACCAAGGAGTTTACTGCCACACCCGTTGGTAACCCTTTAGGGTTTTGCTGTTGCCCTTAGCAACAGCATTTCGGGTTCTCTACGTATTAAAACACAACATCTTGCTTTTCCCATCTGAGCATTACTAATACTAGGGAGACACCCAGTTTCTTAGCCTCTGGGCTTCTCTGTTCACTTTGTGTTATTTTGTTACCCTATCACCTTCTGTGTACGTAATGTCATATTCCCCAGTCTGTCTGTGAGTTCATTTGTTTTGCATACCTATCCGTTCAGACACCAGTACATTCCTGCAGGCACTGGTGTGCATAACAGTTCAAACACCAGTACATTCCTGCAGGCACTGGTGTGCATAACAATTCAAACACCAGTACATTCCTGCAGGCACTGGTGTGCATAACAGTTTTCAGGGACAATGGACCCTGGAAGAAGGTTGCCTGCCAATAAATATATTGGATCTTCAGGCCATATGCATGGCACTGATTCAGGCAAAGGACATTCTTAGGGGAAAACATTTCAGATTCGCTTGGACAATGCGACGGCAGTAGCGTACCTCAACCATCAGGGAGGAACTCACAGCCGAAAAGCGATGAAGGAGGTAAGTCACACACTAAAGTGGGTAAAACTTCATCATCCAGCCTTGTCCGCAGTGTTCGTTCCAGTTGTCCTAAACTGGGAAGTGGATTTTCTCAGTCAACACACCATTCAGGCAAGCGAATGGACTCTACACCTGGAGGTCTTCCAGACTCTAGTTGACAAGTGCGGGTTGCCAGAGATAGATCTCATGGCGTCCCGTCAGAAAAACAAAGTTCTCGCATACGGGTTAAGAACAAAGAATCCCAGAGCGATCTTTGTGGATGTCCTGTTGGTGAGATGGGACTTTCATCTGGCCTATGTGTTTCCTCCAATCACCCTACTACCCAGGGCGGTGAGAAAGATAAAGCAAGGAAAGGGTGCCGTGATACTAATAGCTCCGGCTTGGCCCAGAAGACGTTGGTACACAGATCTGCAGAGAATGTTGATGGATGCTCCACTCCTGCTTCCTCAACGTCCAGATCTGCTGATGCAGGGTCCTTATTATCATGGACATCTGGATCGACTGTCTTTGACAGCATGGCTCTTGAAACCTCTATCCCAGAGGTTCTCAAACTCGGTCCTCAGGACCCCACACAGTGCATGTTTTGCAGGTAACCCAGCAGGTTCACAGGTGTATTAATTACTCACTGACACATTTTAAAAGGCCCACAGGTGCAGCTAATTATTTCACTTGCGATTCTGTGAGGAGACCTGCAAAACATGCACTGTGTGGGGTCCTGAGGACCGAGTTTGAGAACCTATGCTCTATCCTGAAGTCAAGAGGATTTTCACAACAGGTAATTCAAACAATGCTCAGAGTAAGGAAACCTTCCTCAGCTTGCATTCATCACCGAATATGGCAAACTATATAGGTCTTTCAGAGTTTCCAGGGTCTTAGCATTCCTTCAGGCAGGAATGGATAAAGGTTTGATGGTGGCTTCCTTGAGAGTGCAAGTGTCAGCATTGACTGTATGGTTCCAAAAGAAAATTGCCAATTTATAGGATGTGCATACTTTTTTCCAGGGAATGCTGCGCATTCAACCTCCTTTTGTTCCTCCTACATTGCCTTGGGACTAAAATTTAGTCCTAAATGCCCTTCAAGTTGCCCCATTTGAACCACTTAATAAAGTGGATCTTAAATGGTTGACAGCTAAAGTTCTCTTTCAACTGGCCATGGAGTCAGCTAGAAGAGTGTCAGATTTAGGGGCATTGTTATGTCATCCTCCATTTCTGATATTTTATCCAGATAGAGCGGTTCTTAGAACTAAATCTGGGTATCTTCCCTAGGTGGTGTCTAAATTTCACATTAACGAACAAATTGTAGTCCTGTCTTTCCAGTAACTGGGCCTTTTTGCGGAAGATGCATCGCTGGATGTGGTCCATGCCTTAAGAATCCATGTGGATCATACCAGTGCCATCAGAAAGACAGATTCTCTCTTCGTTCTCTACAGATTTCACAAGAGAGGATGGCCTATTGATAAGCAGACACTGGCAAGGTGGCTTCGGATGATGATTTCAGAAACATATTCTGAAGCTGATCTCCCTGTTCCGGCTAATATGTCTGCTCACTCTACTCATAAGGTAGGTCCATCATGGACAGCACAACGTGGTTCTTCAGCAGAACAGATATGTAAGGCAGCCACATGGTCTTCCATTAACACATTCATTAGACATTATGCCATGGATACCTTTGCCTCTCACGACACTGAATTCGGGCGAAAGATTCTCCTGTCCAGTCAGGAGCGTCCCCACCACTAAATTGCTTTGGGAAATCCCAATGTTATGTTATAATGGTGGATAACCTGTGGACCCTGCCGGAGAAATATACGTTATTTTAAGAACTTATCATTGATAATGGTATTTCTCTTAAGTCCACAGGGATCCCACCCTGACGCACCTGATTTGAGGATCCTTTCACTCACTAACCTCTTCCTTCTTGTACGGAAGGGTGTGCATGTGTGTTCTTCTCGCCTGATTCGGGCTATCTATGATGCTCCTGCCTTAAGCTTTGGGAATACAACTGATTTGCCTGAGCCAGGATGCAGGGATATATGGACGGGCCCGTTGCATGCTGGGAGACGAAAAACTTTGACCGATTGGTGCAAATCCGCTATCGCTTCATCATATCCCAATGTTATCCTGTGGACTTAGGAGAAATACCGTTATCAACGGTAAGTTATTTACCATAACGTATATATTCTCAACTCATTTCGTCTATTCTGAACACCTGACAATATTGTTTTTAGGCCAAAAGGTTGCACCGAGGTAGCTGGATGACTAAAGACCCATACACACTGGGCGATTTTGCCCATTTAGAGCGATTTTGAGGTCAAAGTCGCCCAGTGTGTAAGGCCCAACGATTGAAGACTGGCAACTCGCCAGCGAGGTGGTCCGTCGGCTGGTTTTACCAGCATGTCTGAAGATGATGGATCATTTTCCAGCCATAATTGCTCAGTGTGTACGGCTGCGAGCGATGATGGCTGGAATATGACCTTTTTTTCAGCCGCCGGACCCAACCTGCGCTCTCCCCAAGCCCCATCTGCTAGCCGCGGTCCCATCTGCTCCCTCCAGCACAGAGACACAGCGGCAGCCCGGATTACTGTACAAGCAGCGATATCAGTGAGTCGCTGCATGAACCTATTTCCCTCGGTTACTGTATAGACATTGCTGGCATAGGCCAGCAATGTATATACCACTAGCCACCAATGTTTATGTATTGCTTTTTTATTTTAGCCAGTAATATATACATTGCTGGCACAGGCCAGTATACATTTTCATGTTGACCTTTTGACCCTGTCGACCTTTTGTACTGTCTACCTTTTTCATGTCGACCATTTATACACATTATGGCAGCAGTGTCCCCCTTTTTACACATTATGGCAGCAGTCCCCATTTTACACATTACGGCAGCAGTCCCCCTTTTTGCACATTACGGCAGCAGTCCCCCTTTGTACACATTATGGCAGCAGAGTCCCACTTTTTACACATTACGGCAGCAGAGTCCCCCTTTTTACAATGGCCCATGCTCCCACCCTTGGAATTCAAACCCAGCCCATTATGTAAATAGCCTTTCTAATGAAAGATTTTCAGCAAAGTCTTTCACCTCCTGAAAATCTCTTGCTCTTTGGGAAAATAGCTCAGTGTGTACACTACTTTGGGTGAAAGGTGTATCTTTCAGAGATGTCAAAGTCTTTTGAAATTAATATCTCCTAGTGTGTATGGGCCTTAAGCTAAGCGACACAAGTGGGCAGCACAAACACGTGGCTCATCTAGGAGTGGCACTGCAGTGGCAGACAGGATGGCAGTTTTAAAAACTAGGCCCCAAATTGCACGTAATGCAAAGAAAAAAAAGAGGTGCAAGATGGAATTGTCCTAGGGCCCTCCCACCCACCCTCATGTTGTTTAAACAGGACATGAACAGTTTAATAAACCCATCATTTCAGCAACAGGTTGTCCCCCTGAAAAAAGTCTGCCAAGTTCTTCGAAACATAGCTAGCTACAATTATACCACCTCCATATTTGATGACTTTTCACATTATGAGAAGAGGGAAGAGGACAGTGTCGAAAAGGTGATTCAAAATTAGAGAGGCACACACAATCAGGAACAACACACAGGCTTTCACCTCCATTCCTATCTTGGTGTGGAATAGTAAGGACTTTAACCAAGCAAATGTATAATTACCACATTACTGAAGTGGGGCCAAAACCTCAGAGTTTGTACCCCTTCTCCATTTTCAGGGATTACGATAATCTCGACTTTAGTGCTGGGATGCAAATAAACTGGTTTATACTACAGGATCAAGATTGGATATTTTCCCCTCCATGGAGTCTGGAGACTTTATTTTGTGAAAATCTTGTGGTTTTCTTTTTTTCCATTTTTTTTAAATTGCATTTCTATTTACATATTTTGTGGCAGATGCCTTATTTTCATTTTTCACAGCTCCCAGTTACACGCATGTGAACATACCTGTGTGTCCCAATTACACGCATGTGAGCATACCTGTGTGTCTTGTTTATTTTATTATTTTCTTTTTAAATAAAGCAGCCCCTTAGATGTTTTAGTAGCCCCTCGTAAGCCCCCACAGCAGCCCCAGATCGGGCAAGTTGAGTTCAGATGGGTTCGGAACAGTACTAAGCAGGAATGTGCAGTTAATTTTTAGTTATTGAGCCCATGCCCTAGTGGAGCTTACCACTCTAGTTGAAACTCATTTCATATTACAAGTAGGACTGTGGGAGGAAGCAATGCTAACCTTTGTGCCACCAGCATGCCTCAGCCTGGCAAGCCAGACAGCTTCCTGGCTGTAAGTCACTATGAGACTCCATACTGGGCCCTTATTCAGTAACTGTGCCTCACAGGAGTGTCTGGCCCATCTAGTGCTGCAGTGCAATAGAAAGCTGACGCAATACAAGATCACTGAAACTAGATCTTCTAACACCGCAAGGTTTTGCGATAACCCTACTCAGCCCTTACATTGTACAATTAGCAAGGAGAAAACATTTACAAAATAAAGGAAAAGAACCCTGTATAACAAATGTGCGTCTTGTAAATAATCCCAACATGTGGAACATTAATAAATCAAAATTAAGGTTGACTAACTGGAGCCATTAATTTGAGTCCCTAACATGAAATAATTGAGAACCCTCTCTAATGCTGGGTACATGGTGCACACTAGAATATATATCTACTAGAGATGAGCGGGTTAAGACAGGGCACCCCTGGAATTATATGGCAGACATTTCCATTTCCACCTTTGCGGCTATATGTTTTCAGAAATCTGGTTGTGATGTTGAAGCTTGTTTCATATTCTGCATTAGGCTTTAGTTTAAACTTTAAACCTAGGATCAAGTACAGCAGCACCCCTGGAATTATACGGCAGCGCCTCTGGATTTATACAACAGATAGGCAGCACCTCTATATTTTTACAGCATACAGAACAGGGCCACAGCATTCCTTTATTTTTACAGCACCCCTGTATTTTTACAACACCCCTGTATTTTTACAGCATACAGGACAGGGCCACAGCACCCCTGTATTTTTACAGCATACAGGACAAGGCCACAGCAGCCATGTATTTCTCTGGCTGGGTCCACAGGTTATCCACAGGATAACAATGGGGATATGATGGAGTGATAGCAGATTGGCACCAAACGATCACAAGCTTTCAGTCCTCCCAGGATGCAACGGGCCCGTCCATATATCCCTGCTCACTGGCTCAGGCAAATCAGTTTTTTGTTTGGTGCGGCAGGAGCCGCATCATGGTCAGAGGGCTGCTGTTCTTGGCAGCCCTAAGCTTTCTTATTTTATTTTTTATAGTCTATGTTTTTGAGTGATCTTTCCTAACAGCGTCTTATACGCATATTGGAAAGAGTCGGTCCAACAACTCTACGCCGGGTCGCAACAACGCTTACCCACTGTACAGTGCTGTCTCGGCGGGCGTCTATGTCGGATATACTAGGTCCAGCTGACATTACCAGTCTGTGGCCGAAGCACGGGGAGAATGTAAGGCATAGGTTCTGCTTAGAAGGGGAATACGGACACAGTCGCACTGGTTTGGGGGGAGACTATCAAACAGTAGCTGGCGTGCCGTCACCACGGGTGCTCCAGCGCTAGGCCTTAGGGATCATAAGGCACCAAAAATAGTGTGAGGCTGTGATCACTAGGGTTGATGTCAGTGGTGGGGAGTCAGATGCTCTCCTAGTTGCCCCTTCCCCCAGTTCATAACCAGTTTCCGTCGGTCTCCCACCATGAACTGTTGCCTCACTTCCATCTCAGATGCTATCACGAGGGGTCTTGGTCGCAGCATAGGCCGCTGTGTCTGTGTTCACTAAAAAGCTACCGCGAGGAGACTCAGTCGCAGTACAGGCGTCTGTGTGACCGAAGCGTCTGTGTTCACCTAAAGTTCCCGGAGCGACAGTGTACACTAGTAGCGTCTGGATCCACTCAGGGTTCGCTAACGTATTGATCGATCTTGGAAGTGAGGTGAGTCTCTCTGTATCCCACTCTACTGTGTACGGGTTATACAGCACTACATTTCTATCTACTTTGGTTAGTATGAATAGTTAAGTTTAGTGCCCATTGCATATGAGTCTGTGTACATTACTGTGGTTTTCTTCGCATTGCGTCTGAATATGTTAAGATTTGTATAGAACAGAATGCAGTAATATGTACTCCTACATAATTTAAAATGTGTTTGTAGTTGATAATATGCTCATATGACTAATATATAACATGTGACTGACTGCCAGTGTGATTGCTGACTTTATATATGTTTGTCAGTGGTTTCTTCTGAGCCTCAATGCTGGTGCATGGGTAGGGTCAGATTGATATCATTTTAAATGGTAAAGTGATTACAGTCACAAATTGTGTAGTACACTGTAAAAGTGCTGATTATCATGTCTAAGAGCGGCAAAAGTGACGATGTTACACTGACAGTAACACCAACACTCATATCATCATGTTTGTCCTGCAAAATGGTATTATCCTCTCAGGATCTGGTACAGGGTGGTTTTTGTGCAAATTGTAATCTGCTGAAAAGCAAAACAAGGCAGATCCCTGTTCAGCGTCAGGTAGATCCACCTTGGGCAATATTTGCACAGACCTTGTCCAGTATAGCTAAACGGGTAATTCCTACAGCTTCAATACCAGGAGTAGGGTACACTATTAACCCATACATGCAGCTCCCTTCCTATGGTATATCCCCAACAGCTTCTCCAATGAAACAAGCTGATAAACCGAGTGTAAATAAATCATCAAATTCACAGGCTACACAGGATGATACATCAGATGATGATAGCTCTATCTACTCTGCTTCAGCATACGAAGAACAGGTAGAAGGTATCAGCTCAGTGGGTGTAGCTGAATTAATTAGAGCAATGAAGGCTTTTCTGTCCTTAGAGGATTCAGCAGAGCCGGTGTTAAAAACTAAGGCACCTGTGTTTAAACGTCCCAAAACAGTTAGGATAGAGTTTCCAGGATCAAATCAGCGGACGGAAATCATGGAAGAAGCTTGGGCTACACCCAATAAAAAATACAGAATTCCCAGAAAATGGGATTCCAATTATCCTTTTCCAACTGGGGACTGTTTAAAAAGGGAAGCATCTCCTAAAGTAGATACGAATGTCATTCAATTAGTGCGAAAATCTATATTGTCTTTGCTGTCAACGTCATTAGATGATGTCACAGACAGAAGTGGATGGATTTTTGAAAACCATATTTTCTCTGTCGAGAGCAGTCATAAGGCCAGCTATGGCTTCAGCTTGGATGGCAAAAGCAGTAGCTGAATGGGCTGAGGTACTGGAAGACAGGCTTTCAGCACCTTCTAGGGAGCGAGAATCCCATATAGCTCACATGAAACAGGCTGCAGTATTCTTGGAAGAAGCGGCAATAGATATGGGTACTATTGCTTCTAAAGCATCAGCCTTAACAGTAGCTGCTCGTAGAGCAGTTTGGTTACGTACATGGAAAGCTGATTCAGAATCAAAAAAGGTTCTGGAATCTTTGCCTTTTGCTGGGAATATTCTGTTTGGTAAGGAATTGACAGATATTCTGGAATCAGAAGCAGAATCCATAAAGTCAGGTTTCCTGCCACATATAACCCCAGGCCTAAGGGTCTGGTTTTTCCGCCATTTCGGTCGCAAGGAAAAGCAAAAGGAAAAAGTGAACATAAGCAGCCCCAATACAATAAGTTTGGTAAGGCAAAGAAGCATTGGGCCACCAGAGGGCCAGCTTCCAAACCAGAAGATAAGCTATCAGCATGATGTGCGGGCCTCTGCCTTGGGGACCCCATGGTAGGGGGCTGACTTCTTCATTTTGCACAGATATGGCAGCAGTGTACAACAGATGCCTGGGTGCAAGAAGCTGTATCTAAGGGTTATGTTTTCCCTTTCAAGAAGCAGCCTCCTTGAAGGTTCTTCTGCACCAGCCCATCTTTGGGTAGAGGCGAAGGCCAGAGCCCTGCAAGAAGCAGTTCAGAAATTGCATCAGTCAGGAGTAGTCATTCCAGTACCCCCAGCATAACGGGGACAGGGTTTTTACTCCAACCTGTTTTTGGTTCAGAAGCCAAATGGGTCATTTTGGCCCACTCTCAATCTCAAAATGCTAAACAAATACATTTGGGTACCGCGGTTCCACATGAAGACGTTACGCTCTATAGTTTTGGCCATGGAACCAGGGGATTATATGGTATCCCTGGATATACAGATGATTACCTACATGTTCCTATAGCACTGTCTCATCAGTGTTATCTCAGGTTCGCCATCCTCCAGCAGCATTTTCAATTCCAGGCTTTATCCTTTGGGTTAGCCACAGCCCCAGAGTGTTTACCAAAATTATGGTGGTTATGGCAGCTTATCTCCACAAGCAGGGGATAAGAATTTTTCCATACCTCAACAACCTTTTAATCCTGGCACAATCCCAGGAATTGCTCCTGGGCCATCTCCAACAGACAATAGCTTGTCTACAGGAGCACGGATGGCTCATAAATTGGGCAAAGTCATCTCTGATTCCGTCACAACGGATGATTCACTTGGGAGCTGCATTGGATTCAAGTCTGCAGAGAATATTTTTACCTCGGAACAAGATATCCAAGGTGCAGTTAAGGACTCAGGAGTTGTTACACAGTCAAACAATATCAATTCATGCAGCAATGCGAATGATGGGTTTGATGGTGTCAACATTCGACATGGTGGAGTATGCACAATTCCACTCAAGACCTCTGCAGCGTCTGATTCTGGCCAGATGGAATGGAGTACTTCAGACAATAAAGAAACAGACCATAGTACTTTCAGAAAAGGTAAAAAGGTAATTAGCCTGGTGGCTACAGACATCCCATCTAGACAAGGGGAGACCCTTTTGTATATCAGATTGGGAGGTCCTGACAACAGATGCCAGTCTTCAGGGCTGGGGAGCAGTGTCCGGAAAATTATGGTTCCAGGGACAATGGAACTAAAATTGGGAAGCGGACTTTCTCAGTCGACACACCATTCAAGCAAACGAATGAGCTCTACACCCGGAAGTATTTCAGACTCTGGTAGACAAGTGGGGTTTGCCAGAAATCGTCCCGTCTGAACAACAAAGTGCCAGCATACGGGTCAAGAACAAAGGATCCCGGCGCGATCTTTGTGGATGCCCCGTCAGTGAAATGGGACTTTCATCTGGCATATCTGTTTCCTCCGATCATCCTGCTACCCATGGTGGTGATGAAAATAAAACAAACAAAGGGTGCCGTGATTCTAATAGCTCCGGCTTGGCCCAGAAGGCATTGGTACATAGATCTGCAGAGGATGTCGATGGATGCGCCAATTCTGCTTCCTCAGCATCCAGATCTACTGATGCGGGGTCCTTGTTATCACAGGCATCTGGATCGACTGTCATTGACTGCGTGGCTCTTGAAACCTCTATCCTGAAGTCAAGAGGATTCTCACAACAGATAATTCAAACAATGCTCAGAGCAAGGAAACCCTCCTCAGCTCACATTTATCACAGAATATGGCAGGCCTATATTCATTGGTGCAGTGAAAGAAATATAGACCCAAAATCTTTCCAAGTTTCCAGGGTCTTAGATTTCCTTCAAGCAGGAATGGATAAGGGTTTGAAGGTGGCTTCCTTGAGAGTGCAAGTATCAGCATTAACTGTATGGTTCCAAAAGAAAATTCCCAATATACAGGATGTGCGTACTTTTTTCCAGGGAATGCTGCGCATTCAACCACCTTTTGTTCCTCCTACAGTGCCTTGGGACTTAAGTCTAGTCCTCAAAGCTTTGCAAGTTGCTCCATTTGAACCACTTAATAAAGTGGATCTTAAATGGTTGACAGCTAAAGTTCTCTTTCTACTGACTATGGCATCAGCTAGAAGAGTGTCAGATTTAGGAGCGCTGTCATGTAAATCTCCTTTTCTGATTTTTTTATCCAGATAAAGCAGTTCTCAGAACTAGGTCTGGGTATCTTCCTAAGGTGGTATCTAAATTCCACCTTAATGAAGAAATTGTAGTCCCGGCTTTTCAGGTATCGGGACTTTCTGCGGGAGAAGCCTCGCTGGACATAGTCCGGGCATTAAGGATCTACGTGGATTGTACAAGTGCCATCAGAAAGACAGATTCTCTTTTCATTCTCTACGGATTTCACAAGAGAGGATGGCCTGCTACTAAACAGACGCTAGCAAGATAACTTTGAATGACTATTTCAGAAGCATATTCTCGAGCTGGTCTCCCTGTTCTGGCTAATGTCTCTGCTCACTCTACACGTAAGGTAGGTCCTTCATGGGCAGCACAACATAGTGATTCAGCAGAATAGATATGTAAGGCAGCCACATGGTCTTCTGTTAACACATTCATTAGACATTATGCCTTGGATACTTTTGCCTCTCATGACGCTGAATTCGGGCGAAAGGTTCTCCTGTCTAATCAGGAGCGTCCCCACCACTAAAAATTGCTTTGGGAAATCCCATTGTTATCCTGTGGATAACCTGTGGACCCAGACGGAGAAATATACGTTATGGTAAGAACTTACCGTTGATAACGGTATTTCTCCTATGTCCACAGGTTCCACAGGGATCCTCAAATCAGGTGCGTCAGGGTGGGATCTTTCTACTGTCAAAGTCAAAAATATTACATAAAGAGAACATACAAACTACACACATTTAAGTCGCTTTACTTGCAAATACGCGCAGCGAGCACAGCAATATATGGTAACACACACATTTACACGGACATGCCACAGAGATGGATTCGACACTTATTTCATACAGTACATAATTATAATAATATCAAGCACCAGACATCATGCTGATTTAAAATTATCTAAATGAATTAATGTCATGAATGTGTATTATTTGAACGAAACCAGATACACCTGTCATATTTACTATCAAAACAACCAGCTTAATGTGTAGATTAGTTTGATACTTGTTATTAAGTTATAGGACATTGCAGCGGATAATTATGATTGAATGTATAAAAGCTAAAATCACATCTAATTTGAACAATAGAAGTTCCAAACAGGAAACTCAGGCCAGCCCCTTTGGACGTCCCCAAGGGCTGAGCATGTTCAGCACATACAAAGAGAATAGTGACTCATCATGAACCCCTCCCCCCAGAAACTAGTTAACACATTTTGCTGGTCACACAGGAAGGTAGTTCCTGTTTTTGGTCTCAGAGTTGCTGATCGGTCCCAGACGATGGAGGTCTTGCATGATTTTACAGAGAGAGAGAGAGTCATATGGAGGGACAAACTTATATAACTTAAGGATAATGGTATTGTATCGCTGGCATGTAATTGTACGTAACTTTATGTATTAACTGCTTACTGTATGAGTTGTAACTATAGGTATACTGTACTTTGTAATATATATTGAATCCATATCCTTTTTAATAACAAATATATACATCAATGAGCTTTGGAACTCAGATAATGTGTGGGTGTATTGTTTTCTCTTATGGGATACAGTGTTTTGCGATGTACAGCACACTTTTATCTTATATGGTAATAAGAGGTGCAGGCGTTTACAATATATATTAGAGCGGGCACTTTAAATATTTGTGAGAAATCAATTTAGCATTCTTAGATGGGGGCTCATCCGGGATATCAGGGTCTTAATGATGCACTGTACATTACAAATGTGGCTATAATTGACCGGCTCCAATGGACGCATTGAGAAGCTGATGAAAAAAACATTCACGTTAATGTATTTTTGTGTTATCAGTAAGCCAATGATATGAAATTCAAGGGACAATGCGTTTCTCATAATATTTAAGATGCTAAAATGTATTTTTATTGTTGCAAAACAAGGTTCAAATAAGTCATATTGTGTTTGATTCAGATTGGATTGCTTATCTGTTAAGTAGGGTTAAAAGTACATTTAAAAGTTGCTGCATAGCCTTGATATAGTTTTTATGTTTAACTCAGGCCTAAAATAACTTCAGGTGCTTGCATGGTGTGTGATTTATTTGTGACAAAGGAAGCCGCATGGTCTGTCCTCCATTTTGGACTAACCACATGGCCTGTCAACCATTTTGTGTAACCCTCATGGATGTGGAAGGGGGAGGAGCAGCGGCCATTTTGGGAAGGTCATTTTTCTAAATGGCTGATTTTCACTGCCAAGAATAATCATCTCTCCTTGGTCACATCAATCACCATTTATGAGTTACCAATGCATTTATTTAACCCATGCCATAGTCAATTACAAATAGTTTCAGCTGGGCCTAGTGAAAGTTAATAGTGAGATGAATACTTAGGGGTATATTTACTAACATTCGTAATTTTCGGAAAAAGGTCAAAGTTCAATCACGAATGACATCGACAGTGTAAAATTGCAACTTTTTGAATTTATTACGACTAATTTACTAAGCTGCCGTATTTTGCCTTTTCGGGTTTTCCGATGGCAGCACGCGGCAGTGTTACAATGTAGCGCCTATGCGCTCCATTGTAACCAATGGTGGGAACTTTCTGCCCTGCGGTTGACCGAAAGTGACCTCACCGCTGAGCAGAAAGTTCCCACCATTGGTTACAATGGAGCGCATAGGCGCTACATTGTAACACTGCCGTGTGCTGCCTGTCAGTCAGTACAGGAGCACACAGCCGATCAGGAGGGTGCTACAACGTGGCGCTCCCTGATTGGCTGAAGAAACCCACTTAGACAGAAGTCAGAGTGGGTTTCTGGCATTCGGGGAAAGGGGTCCCATGTGAAAACATGGGGCCCCTTTCAGTTCGTGGTCGGGACTCCGTTTTGTTATTTTCTCAAGTACGTGGATTACAAATGGATTTGAAGAGGACCGATCTACACTGGATTTTGTGAGTATAATTTTTTCAACAGGTACCCCATGGATTCTACTGGACAAGAGGACCGACCTGCGTGTGAACATAAGGTAAGTATGTGTATATGTTTGTGTGGATGTATGTAATAAATCTTTACTTTCAAGGTGTGTGTGTCTTGTCTTTTTTGGGGTATTTTTTTAGTAGTAGTACTACAGGTACCAGCGGGCCCGTTTTTCCGCCGCATGCTGGTACTTGTGGTTCTCCAAGTACCAGCATGCGGGGGAGGCTTGCTGGGCCTTGTAGTACTGCTACTAAAAACAATATCTTATCATTTTCACAAAAGGCTATCAGCCCCCCATCCGCAGCCAATTGGATGGGGGGGACAGCCTCGGGCTTCACCCCTGGCCCTTGGGTGGCTGGGGGGGGGACCCCTTGATTGAAGGGGTCCCCACTCCCCCAGGGTACCCCGGCCAGGGGTGACTAGTTGGATATTTGATGCCACGGCCGCAGGACACTATATAAAAGTGACCCCCGGCTGTGGCATTATCTGTCCAGCTAGTGGATGTTATGATTCCAGTACTCCTGACCGGAGGAGATCTAATGACAATGGCCAGAGTACTGGAAGGGGAATGCTGGTTACGGGAGCTAGAAAGACTAGTTGCCCCTGGCGCCCTAACTCTATTGTCTCACCCGTGCTATCGAAAATCCCTTGCGAGACTATGGTTTCTTGAGCCCCTGGCAGCCACGTTTGAAAGGCGGATTATGTCTGCCCAACTCCGGTGCCCCCCGGTCTTAGTGAGAGACAAAGGGAAATCCGAGGCAGGATGATGACAAGAGGACCTCTGACTGACAACAGGCCAGGGGCAACAAGCTAACTAACCAAACCAGAAGTATGCGCGGAAAAACCGCCAGATAAAAGGACAACCAAAATCCACTAGTCCGTTACTCCTACCCAGCACCGCTGGATACCAGAGTGGATCTGTGGGAGCGGAATCCTCCGCAAAAGCTCCGAAACACAAATAATAAATAATAAGTAATAAAGCGGCCAAGCCGCAACACACGGCTACGCCGTGACTCACGAACACCACTGGATGTTTAAAGGTGCTCAGTCAGGACTCCAGGAACAGATGACGACTTCCGAGTACAGGACAACTGAGGACAGGAACGACCGGGTACAGCAGGACTGGAAACACTCTCAGCAAACAGATACAGCATGCAGGAAGCTATTACCGGCGTCTGTGAGAAGCCCTGGAAGTGTACTTAACAGGGAGTCCTCCAATCAGCTGTTCAGAGGCTGATTGGATTAAATGCCGTGCAGCTGCCTTGCTGCACGGCCAGGAAACAGGTGCCCTATTAATTTAAATGGACCCAGCAACGGGGAACGCGGTCCGCCAGTGGCGTCCCCGTTGCTAGGGTCCGTGCGGCTCCGTGCGCCCGGCGTCTAGCGTTGCCAGGGAGCTGGCGGCTGTACGCGCACGGCGTCCCTGGTTGCTAGGCGCCGGGCCGCACCGACGAGCGGACCCCGGCGCCTAACAGTACCCCCCCCTTGAGGAGGTGTCAAGGAACCCCTAAAGCCAGGTTTCCGAGGAAATTCCCGAAAAAATGCCCTCTTGAGCCTCGGGGCATGGAGATCCTTATCCAGGACCCAAGACCTTTCCTCTGGACCATAGCCCTTCCAGTGCACCAGAAAATAAAGCCGACCCCGGGACAATTTGGAATCGAGAACCTTCTCCACCAAGAACTCCTGATGTCCCTGTACATCTACTGGTGATTTCCCCTGAGAGATCTTCCGAGGAAATCTACTGGAAGAAACGTATGGTTTCAACAGGGAGCAATGGAACGTACTTCCGATTCGGAGAGCTCTTGGTAAACGTAACCGGAAAGCAACTGGATTGATTTTTTTAATAATATGAAATGGTCCAATAAATTTGGGGCCCAATCTAGCTGAGGTTTGTCGAAGTCTAATGTTACGAGTCGACAACCATACCCTGTCTCCCACCTTAAAAGTGCAAGGACGCCGGAGCCTGTCAGAAAACTTTTTCTCTCGAAATGCCGCTTTTCTGAGAGCAAGGTGCACTTTTTTCCAAATGACTCTGAGATGAGAGGTTAAGGTTAGCGAGGAAACAGAGGAATGTTGAAAAAAAGAATTAGCTCTGGGGTGAAAACCAAAAACTGAAAAGAATGGAGACACATTAGTGGAGGAATGACAAGAATTGTTGTAAGCAAACTCCGCCAAAGGAAGAAACTCGGACCAATCATTCTGGAGTTTGGCTGAGTACAAACGCAAATACTGTTTTAATGATTGATTAACTCGCTCGGTCTGCCCGTTGGATTGGGGATGATAGCCGGATGTTAAAGACAATTTCATCTTTAATGAGGCACAAAAAGACTTCCAGAATTGTGCAATGAATTGTGGACCCCGATCAGAAACAATATCAGTGGGCAACCCATGAAGTCTGAAAACATGGCGGAGAAACAAAACAACCAATCCCTGGGCAGATGGCAGTCGGGGAAGAGCAATGAAATGGGCCATCTTGCTAAAACGGTCCACTACCACCCATATGACTCGGAATCCGGCTGACAGAGGGAGGTCTACCACAAAATCCATGGAAATATGAGACCATGGCCTGAGAGGAACATTTAAGGGCATAAGTTGCCCGATAGGCAAGGAACGGGGAACCTTATGCTGTGCACAGACCTGACAAGAAAAAACAAACTCCTTAATGTCTTTAGAAAGACCAGGCCACCATACTGAGCGGGAGACTAATTCCAAAGTCTTAGAGATCCCCGGATGCCCGGCAACTTTGCTATCATGAAACTCAGTCAAAACAGTAGCTCTCAAAAACTCAGGGACGTAAAGACGACCAGCAGGAGTATTTCCAGGAGCTTGATGTTGAAGCTGCTTTAACTGGGTAAACAAATCTTGTGTGAGGCCTGCCCAAATGACTGAAGACGGAAGTATGGGAGTAACAGGACTGTTATTATGAACTGGAAGAAAACTGCGTGACAGGGCATCCGCCTTGGTATTCTTGGAACCTGGCCTAAAAGTGATAATAAACTTGAAACGAGTAAAAAATAAAGCCCAACAAGCCTGCCGGGCATTCAGCCGCTTAGCTGATTCGATGTACTGAAGATTTTTGTGGTCAGTCAATACTGAAATGGTATGTGTTGCTCCCTCAAGCCAATGCCTCCACTCCTCGAAAGCCCATTTAATAGCCAGTAACTCCCGGTTACCAACATCGTAGTTGGATTCAGCAGATGAGAATTTCCTGGACATAAAGGCACAAGGATGTAGTTCCAGAGAGTCCGGATCCTTCTGAGATAGGATAGCCCCCACTCCAACCTCCGAGGCATCAACCTCAACAATGAAGGGCAATTCTGGGTTGGGATGTCTGAGGACTGGAGCTGAGACAAAAGCTTGTTTCAAGGCCTGAAAGGATAACTCAGCTTCACGTGACCAGTTGGTAGGATCCGCTCCCTTCTAAGTTAGTGCCACAATGGGAGCAACCAGGTCGGAAAAAGAATGAATAAATCTTCTATAATAATTCGCAAACCCTAAAAAGCGCTGAATTGCTTTTAAGTTGGTGGGTTGCGCCCAACTAAGGATGGCTTGGAGCTTCTTAGGTTCCATACAGAATCCCCGAGGGGAAATAATGTACCCTAAAAAGGATACCTCCGTAACATGAAACTCACACTTCTCCAGCTTGGCATATAGGTGATTTTCACGTAATTTTTGAAGAACCTGACGCACCTGGGTAACATGTTGTTCAATTGAGTCAGAATAGATCAGGATGTCGTCTAAGTAAACGACCACGAATCTTCCTAGAAAATCACGGAGCACATCGTTAATGAGATCCTGGAAAACTGCCGGAGCGTTAGACAAGCCAAACGGCATCACTAGATACTCGTAGTGGCCCGACTGAGTACTGAAAGCCGTCTTCCACTCATCTCCCGACTTGATTCGGATGAGGTTATACGCGACCCTCAGGTCAATTTTAGAAAAAATCACAGCCGAACGCAGCTGATCAAAGAGGACAGAAATCAGCGGCAGAGGGTAAGTATTTTTAACTGAGATCTTATTCAGGGCTCTAAAGTCAATGCAAGGTCTGAGTGATCCATCTTTTTTCTCCACAAAGAAGAAGCCTGCACTTAAAGGGGATTTAGATGGCCTGATAAATCCTTTCCCTAGGCTCTCCTTAACATACTCATTCATGGCCGCAGTTTCTGGCCCGGATAATGCATATAACCTTCCCTTTGGCAATGTGGCACCAGGAATTAGCTCAATAGCACAATCATAAGGCCGATGGGGAGGCAGAATGTCCGCATTGCCCTTGGAAAACACATCAACAAAGTCCTGGTATTCCACGGGAATGAGTTCGGGAATGGCAGCAGCTATTCTGACGGGAAACGTAATACATTCCTTATTACAGATGGTACCCCATTGTGAAATCTCCCCCGACTGCCAATCAATTATGGGATTATGAAAGGTGACCCAGAACCACTGGAACTGCTGGGCAATGGGTAAGGAAAAACTCGATCTTTTCGGAATGAAGAGCTCCTACCGTAAGTAGTATAGGGGGTGTACGGAGGGAAATAACCCCATTGGACAAGGGACTCCCATCTAAACCATGCATGGTGATACACCTACCCAAGGCTAACTGAGGAATACCTAAGGCTTTGGCCCACGTTAAGTCCATAAAGTTCCCTGCAGCTCCACTGTCAACAAAAGCCGACACCGAAGAACTGAGGCTGCCAAAGGAAACTTTAGCTGGGACTAAAAGGGAGTTATTCGAGGAGATAAGCTGCAGACCAAAGTGAACCCCCTCACAATTCACTTGGTCGAGGCGTTTCCCGACTTGTTTGGACAATTACGGGCAAAATGTCCCTTACCCCCACAGTACAAACAAAGACCAGAGTTTTGCCTTCTGGCTCTTTCTTCTGGAGACAGCCGGGAGAGACCCATCTGCATGGGCTCCTCTATGTCCTCAGGAATGGAAAATACACATGGAGTAGACCTGACAGGTGCTCCTTTTTCAGCCCTCCGCTCTCTGAGACGACGATCAATCTTAATAGAAAGCTCCATGAGTTTATCGAGAGTCTCAGGAGCGGGATACTGAAGGAGACTGTCTTTTATAGACTCAGATAAGCCGAGGCGAAACTGACTGCGCAGGGCTGGGTCATTCCAGCCACAGTCGTTCGACCAACGGCGAAATTCTGTACAATAAACCTCTGCAGGATTTCTACCCTGTCTGAGAGCGCGTAACTGACTCTCAGCGGATGCCTCTCTATCAGGGTCATCATACAAAAGCCCTAAAGACCCCAAAAAGGCGTCTACTGACAACAATGCCGGATCCTCTGCTTTTAAACCAAAAGCCCAGGTCTGAGGATCCCCCTGGAGCAAAGAAATAATAATTCCGACCCGCTGAGATTCAGTACCTGAGGAGATCGGTCTTAAACGAAAATAAAGTTTACAGGATTCTTTAAAATTAAAAAACTCCTTCCTATCACCAGAAAAACGGTCAGGCAAGTGCATTTTTGGTTCAGGGACTACCCTCGGGGAAGTTCGTAAAAGATCTTCCTGCGACTTCACCCAAAGGGAAAGATCCTGAACCATCTGAGTAAGTTCTTGAATCTGGCTGACTAGGAGCTGGCCAGGATTTGGCCCTAAACCTGTGGGATTCATGAGGCCGATAACTCTTACAAAACTGAATAAGGAAAAAATCAAACCCTGTTTAATTTTAAGTTTTGGTATGGCCGGTAATAATGTTATGATTCCAGTACTCCTGACCGGAGGAGATCTAATGACAATGGCCAGAGTACTGGAAGGGGAATGCTGGTTACGGGAGCTAGAAAGACTAGTTGCCCCTGGCGCCCTAACTCTATTGTCTCACCCGTGCTATCGAAAATCCCTTGCGAGACTATGGTTTCTTGAGCCCCTGGCAGCCACGTTTGAAAGGCGGATTATGTCTGCCCAACTCCGGTGCCCCCCGGTCTTAGTGAGAGACAAAGGGAAATCCGAGGCAGGATGATGACAAGAGGACCTCTGACTGACAACAGGCCAGGGGCAACAAGCTAACTAACCAAACCAGAAGTATGCGCGGAAAAACCGCCAGATAAAAGGACAACCAAAATCCACTAGTCCGTTACTCCTACCCAGCACCGCTGGATACCAGAGTGGATCTGTGGGAGCGGAATCCTCCGCAAAAGCTCCGAAACACAAATAATAAATAATAAGTAATAAAGCGGCCAAGCCGCAACACACGGCTACGCCGTGACTCACGAACACCACTGGATGTTTAAAGGTGCTCAGTCAGGACTCCAGGAACAGATGACGACTTCCGAGTACAGGACAACTGAGGACAGGAACGACCGGGTACAGCAGGACTGGAAACACTCTCAGCAAACAGATACAGCATGCAGGAAGCTATTACCGGCGTCTGTGAGAAGCCCTGGAAGTGTACTTAACAGGGAGTCCTCCAATCAGCTGTTCAGAGGCTGATTGGATTAAATGCCGTGCAGCTGCCTTGCTGCACGGCCAGGAAACAGGTGCCCTATTAATTTAAATGGACCCAGCAACGGGGAACGCGGTCCGCCAGTGGCGTCCCCGTTGCTAGGGTCCGTGCGGCTCCGTGCGCCCGGCGTCTAGCGTTGCCAGGGAGCCGGCGGCTGTACGCGCACGGCGTCCCTGGTTGCTAGGCGCCGGGCCGCACCGACGAGCGGACCCCGGCGCCTAACAGTGGAGCCCGGTGCTGGTTTTAAAAATACGGGGGACCACTACTCTTTTTGTCCCCCCGTATTTTTGGAACCAGGACCAGGCGCAGAGCCCGATGCTGGTTGCTTAAATATGGGGGAACCCCTGTCAATTTTTCCCCCATATTTCTGCAACCAGGATCGGCTCAAAGAGCCCGAGGCTGGTTATGCTTAGGAGGGGGGACCCCACGCAATTTTTTTTAAGAAAAAAACCACTTTCCCACACCTTCCCACTGATATACATGCACGGATCTCATGGATCCCTGCATGCCTATACAATCACGGATTAAAAAAGCAGGTCTGGTTTTTTTTAGCACTTTTTTACGAGTTGTAATTTTTCACGGCAGTGTTTTATTTTTTTTTGCTTTGCACTTCTTAGTAAATGACCGAGATTCATACTTAAACAGCCGCGTTTTGACCGATGGTGTATTCATTCGTAATTATTTACATGGACTACCCAAAAAATACGAATGCCCTCATCACTGCCGTGATTTGAGTTTAGTAAATTACCGAGATGACACTTTGATGAAAAAACGGCATCTCGGTCAAAATCGGGACCTTAGTAAATATACCCCTTAGTGTAAGAATTACACACAGAAAAAAAAAAGGTTGTTTTTTTTTTACCTCTAGGATTCAGTTAACTCTGCTTGCTAGTTTAGGATAGACATTGAAATGTTAATTAACCTGTCCCACTACCTTCTTGAACAGGCATATGAACCTTTGTTGATATGCAAATTAGAGACTTTAAAGGAAATGCATTCATTCAGTAGGTGTGTACTGTGTGGGGGTTCTATGAGAGTCAAGTGATATATATTATATAAATATATATTATATATAATATTATTATAATTATGTGTATACTTATATCAGTTTATGTTCTGCAAGATAGCTATCAAATCTGAATCATATCATTTAAATTATTGATCATTGCTAGATTCATTTAAACCTATGTGAAACTGGAGATATTTTTGTTGCTATATAGTTAAAACTAAAATAAATGTTAAGGAAGTAAGTGTAAGACACACACGCAGCCTGGCCTAGTTGTAAAGGTTTATACAGAAAGAAACTGTGTGTTGTGTTAAGTGAGCGATTATAGTTAATATTGCTCACATTTATAGAATTGTGTGATTTGTGCTATTGCGGACGTACGGTTTTGTACACGTGTCTCGGACAAAGTACCGAACTGCACACGCGGCGTAAGCACGGTCGCGTGTTTACGCAAATTGCGTAAGAAATACGGTCGCTAAGTACAAATTACACAATAGTTCGTTTAGTTTAAAGGCGGGACAGTAGCCATGCTACAATAGCACCAAACCACCCGGTTTCTAAAGAAATTTAGTATAAAAACAAAATTTAGTATAAATAATTTTTTTTTTAAATTGCCTCTGGGGGTAAAGCTGCCAACTTGAATGAATCCTAATTTTCTGTACAGAAAAAGTGTATTTGAGTGAGCAAATGCAGGAGTGAGTGGATACTGAACCCAAGAACTGAAGTGGTCTAGGTGGTCTAAGCTAGGTGGTCTAGGTGGACACACTGGGTTAGTAGAGGCCCGGTGGCGTAGGGTTCGCAACCCTGCGTTATTAACTAGGTGGTCTTAGTGGACTGAGGGGTATCCCATACAACTCTTAGTGGTCTGAAGTGGTCTAGGCTAGGTGGTCTACAGCAATCGTAGGGCATATAGATAACTAGTATCTATAGGCTGTGCTATTGCATCGCATGTCCGTTTGTTCTGCACAGCGCAACGTGATATTATTGTGTCATATGCGCTGTGGAAGAGCATACGCAGACATGATTGTATAGACAAAGGGGTTTTTCTTTGATAACTTCGGGAAATCTCCCTGGTGGGCTTCACTGGAAAGGGTGAAAGATAGTTATCTAATTTCTCTGTTTTTCACCCTACAAACAATTCCAGTTGAAAGATACCGAACAGGAAATTTTCACTGTCTCTTTCACGAAAATATTCCAAACAGAACTTCCACCGAAAGAAATTACGGTGTAAGGTCTGATAGGAGCCCTAAGTTGGGTACATTGCGATCCGCTATCAACAATGTATCGTTGTATTTGCCAGTGTGGGCGAGAGCGAGTGGAAGGCACTCAGGTATACTTCCACCGTCTACTTATATTGAGTATTTTGGTGTTTGTGGGAATTTTTTAAAGATATTAGAAGAGACCCACAAATATGGGAGCCAGTTGCTCAAGTAAGAGACGTTTAGACAGGGTTCAGGCAGAATTGTGGCCAAAAGGCTCAGCAAGGTTTATCATGTGTAAAAAATATGGTTCACACACAGAAGTTTTATGCAATGAGTGGGTATGTATGACTAACAATGATAGGGTACCATTCCCTAGAGTGGGCAGCTTTGAACCAGAGGTATTACAGAACTTAAGGTTAAGGATATGTTTGATAAAATCCAAGAAACAAAGGGTCAGACATACAAATTGTTTAAACCTGTGACAGCAAGAGGGGTTGGTGAGTTTGATCCTAAGGTATTGCAGGTGGTATGTTTAACCAAAGTCATATAAGACAAGAATGGAAATATAAGAACTGTTTGAACTTCTAGCAACAATAAATAAGTAGGAAGAGAAAAAAAAAAAAGAGAATGCAAGTACACCGCCTTATGTAGATGTGGAAGCAGTTACGGCCAGCATACAAACTATAGAAAATAATAAAAATATGACTGTAACCTATATATGTACTAATGAATGTTGAAGTTTTATTTAGGAGGAGAAGGTGACCTGATCATTTTTAGCCATTTCTCATGCACCCAGAGGAGTATCCAACCGGTAAAAGAAGAGCAGTAGCCTGTGGGGGAAGTGGCTGAGACCAGTGGAACAGGTAAGTATGGTATCATTCGTGTACATATATAGTAAAATCCAAAAAATTAAACAAAAAAAATCAAGAAAGTAACGTCAGAAATGGAGAAAAACCTGTCCGCACATTAGTATTTGCCAGCAGGAAAGCGGACAGAGACAAGAAATAGAAAAACTCTCCATCAGGATAAGACCACTGGTAAACACTAATTCGGCAAATGGGAGATGGCTGTCTCTGTGCAAATGGACGGGCTCAATAAGGCATTGAGTGTCAGGGTGCAGACTTCTTTGCAAAATTGGAAAGGGGTCACAGTAGCTAATCTTAGATAGTGTGCTATTGAACATCACCAGAATAGTGCTAGGCGCAGAGATCAACAGGTGGAGAGGTTGAGGATGGTAAGTATACTGGCACATACAGGAAAGACCCATCAGTCCAAACCCCAGATCCCAAATGGTCAATAATATGTTACACTTGTAGGAAGGAAGGGCATTTTGCCAGAGATTGTAGGAGTAGTAGGACACATAGTCAATATAGATCCCCTAGACAGAAAACACAAGCCACATTATTAAACACATAGACGGGACCAAGGGACATATAGTAAGGAATCATAAGCCATATAGAAAACACAGATTCGGTTAATGGGAAGAACAGAATAAATGCAACCTACTAATGTTACATTTCACTGTTCTAGATGCATGTCCATCACAGGTAGAGGAAATTAACTCACAGATACCGGGTTCCCTATGAACTTAGGATGGACAGGACAGTGGATTGATGGCTGGGATAGTCCCAGTAGAGATAAGACACACAGAATTTTTTTTTTAAAAGGGGAATAGACCAAGTAGAGAATCACTTCCCCGTAATGCCCAATCCAGTTGTCAAATTTTTATAAAATCTTCTTCACCTCTACAAACTCATCTGTCACCAACCTCTATTCTGTTTCTCTACAGTTTCCTCTTCATCTTTTGCGTTCACACAGGGTGGTACAATACATGGACCCAAGTACAGTTCAAACTTCACATGCCTAGGTCCTTCAGAGTTCTGCCCAAACCCAGTATATCTCAACAGCACGATGACACCAGTATTACTGCAGTGTGCCTTGTCATGCACAAAGGGTGAAGAATGGGAATACTGGTGAAGGGAAAATTTTGTATAGACACTGATATGCTTGTTGGTGAATGGCAAACCTGACATTTTCTTTTTCCATTTTCTTCTTCCTTCTCTCCTCTAGAGATGTTTATTTTTTTCTTTTTTTTTCTTTTTGAGTTATGCTCATGGTACTCTACATTGCAAACACACGATAGTTAAATTAAGATACAAAAATTTGTGTTCCCTGCAGGAAGAGGCAGTCTGGAGGACAAAGGGGTATGGCCAGGAGTCCTCATGACTGTGGGCAGGTGGACATGGTCAGCCAGTAGCCCCCAGAGCATACTTTCCAAGTCTAGTTGAGGTGGCACACGGTCTGACTCATCTAGGCAAAGAGGGTAGGTACAGGCTGATGAGAGCCTACTGGTGTGCGCCAGGATTCTATTCTCATGCAGGTAAGAGAGCAATGACCTGTCTTACTTGCTTGAGGAAGAATATTGGTAAAGCAGTACCAACAGAGGCATCCCATATCCCTCCTGCAGACAGATCTTTTCAGGAAATACAAATCGACTTCGTACAGTCAACACCCTTTAGGAATTATTGTTATGTATTGGTGTGCACTGATGTTTTCTCAAACTGGGTAGAGGCATTTCCTTCCGCCACAGATGCTGCTGTGTTTACCGCAAAGAAAAATTGCACATAAATTTGTGTGTAGATAATGGTACTGTGACAGGACGGTACCATACGAAAGCACTCGCCGCTTTCGCGTCCCGTTTACTGCGCACAGATTGGAAGGTCAAGCCGCACGAGGCCTGACCACATAGGGGATTCCCGCTTACCGTCAGTAACCGCCTGTTACTGACTCCACCCACTGCATTGTGGGCGGGTTTTTGCTACCACCACCAAACTCCTAACCTGCCGTGGCGTTTGGAACCACGGTTCTGCTCTGTATGTGCCGACGCACTGCCTTACCACACCTGTGTGGTGTTGACGAATCCCCACTAGCCACTTGCTAGGCCTCTACCGGTAGCTGGCGGAGGGCGGAACTTGGAGACGTTAGGTGCTTCCCTGGACAGCCGGAGAACGGAGCTAGGTTTGGCCTAACCCTGTTGGTCACAAGATGAAGCAGTCTTCTTGAGGCAATGATGTTTATTGTTCAATAACCTTTAAAAAGGCTCCTCCCTATTGCTAGGGGCAACAGCATACAATCAGATGTTTTCAGCAGAATAAGATGGTATAATAACTACAAATCTGGAGGCACGCAGGTCTCCTTTTTATGTCAATTTTCCACACAGTATCACAGGGGGGTTAGCCCTCCCTGTCTTCTCCAACCAATCAGGTTATCGCAGAAAATATAAAGAAATACAAGTTTACATTTCAAAAGTTAAGAATTAGATAACGCACATTCCTGCTCCTCTTCATATATAACCAAACCAGTGTGCTATCCCAAACACAATCTGATTATCATCTTCCTGTCTCTTTCACAAATGTAAATGTAACTTGCATTTCAATTGCATTCACCCTCTCACACATAGACAACGTTCTTATACTGTAAATTAAACATAATCTGCATCACACATAATGCAGCCTAAGAAATGTTACATCAAACTGTTGTTGAATGAAACCCACTAGTTTGCATTTGTGAAACACAATCTGATTAACATGTTCCTGTCTCCTCTAACATCTCCATGCAAACCCAGTTCACACAATATTCAGAGAAGACAGCAACAAATCCTTTCACCTGCATGTGTCTATAAAGTTACACAGAGACACATCTCAATCTTAAAGAAATGGCTTGTCTATACACCCCTTTCCAGGTGCCAGGGTCATCAGCATCTCAATTCCTAGGTGAGAAGCTTCCAAGCCATTTGTCCTCAAACGTAAATGCATTTTAAAACCAACACAGCTTACACATTCCTTCTAAGTGCTGGCATTTGCATGCAATGTAAATGTGCAATCTTACAACTGTGCCTATTGCCTTAAATATAACATTGGTGAAAACACAGTATTAAATATATTTTTAAATACCCGGTGCCTAGCACCCACACTACATTTAAAGATGGCGCTTAGCACCAGTGCACAGTTTTAAAGTGGCGCCAAGCGCCCATTGTCCTGTTAAGGGCGCCGGGCACTAGGGGTTAACCCCTTCAGTGCCGCAGCCGCCATTACACGTGTGGCTGGTTGGTCTCTCCGGCCACACTCCCCCCCCCTCCATTCAAGCGGGTCAACCAGGGACCCATGTCCCAACGATTTGGGTCCTGGTCCCGCAGTCCGTTGGGGTGAAGGGGACGCTACCTGGGATGTGTAGGCTCTGGCCTAGACAGTTCATCCATAGTGTAGTGGGCCTCTCTTCGTGGGTGCACAATGTTCAAATAGTCCACCTGAAGTCCAAGTTCAAGGCTCCACCACAAAAGTCTGTCAAATTTCCCCAAGGTAGGTTGCAGCCACCTAACAGGTGGGTGGTAAGTCACCACGGCGGGGGGCTGGTTACAAACAAGTGCCACCCAAGGTGTCCCAATTGTGGCATACCCCACCTCCCACCATAGCAGTTTTCTGCTCAAACAGGCCACAGGGTGCTCCTGCCCATATGGCTCTTTCTGGCTCGGTACTGCTCCCAGTCCGTGCAGTGGCGCAGTAGTTTGTAACGCACAGTCCTGGTCAAGAATGTGCGCCATCAGCACTGGAGCGGGTACCCAAGCCTCCTTCAATGACTGGAATGCCAACTCGCAAGCGGGTGCAAAGTCCACTGACTTGGGAATGCCCTTCCTAGCCATCTCTGTCAAGGGGTTCACTACAGGACTAAAGTCAATGACAACATGTCCGTAGGGCCTTACAGGTTCTAAGGTCAGTACCGGTCTGGGTGATGTGGGACGGGGACAGCCTCTGGTTGCCTCCACCCCCTCTGGTTTGGGCCTACCCCTGTCTCCTCCCACATGGTGCCCCAGGCACTGCACCTCCATCATAACTATCTGGCAACTGTCTGCCCTAACTGTCAGACCTGCCCTCCAATCCTCCTCCGTCGACCTATGACTCGGGAAACCTACCCTGTCACCTAGGCCTACTCCTTCCTCCTCGTCCGCTACCTGTGCCACAGTGATGGCGGCAAGACCACCAGCCTCTGGATCCTGTGTGGCATCCACTACAGGGAGGCTGCGTGTCTTCCCCGATCTACTGAGCAAAGGCAGGGGACCTGCTATGTCCACAGCAACTGGCTGTAAAGGTTCTCCTATGGGCAGAGGCCCAGAGACAACACAACCGCTGGAGTGCCCCGGCTGCCAACGCATGGCACCAGCCTTACAGTTGGTCTGGGCGTCATCCGACATTCCAGACCAGGGTAAGCTCTGTGTCAGGCACTTCAGGGTACGGTCTGTCTCCGGGTTACTGTCCAAAGGGGTTTCGCTGGCAACCGACACTGGTTGCGCAGGAACGTTCCCTGAGGGGACCAGTTGGACACATTCCCTATCTGGTCTATCCCCTCCCACTTTCCTGTCTACCCTGTACCTTAACCCTTCCCGCCAGGTCAAACTTCCTGCCCCAACCCTGTCAAGGCTGCTGCCAGAGTGGCGCCTCATGCCTTTCGGGGATGGGTCAGAGAGTTGAGCCTCCCTAAACTCCTGCCTGTGGCCCTCAATCTCTCCTAAATTGGGACACTCTACAGGGGGATCTAGGTGGGGACTACTAGGGTCAGTCTGGTAGGGGTCAGTCATGGAAAAGTCAGTGTGGTTTCTCATACTCACCGCCGGAGTTGGCAAACCACTTGGGTCAGGAGCATCATTAAGCACCCCCACAGGATCACACGAGCTGGAACCGACATCCTCTGCGTTGCTAGGGGACGTAGGCATACCAGAGGCAAAAGGCATGCGGGGTCGATGTACTGATCTAGCCGCTGTAATCTTTTCCTCTGGGCTGGTTGATGCTGTGGTTGGCTGTGCTGGCAGTTGTCTAGCAGCTGTAGTCTTTTCCTCTGGGCGGGGCTGTGCTGGAGTAGCTGATGTCAATGGTGGTTTTGGAACTTGACTCCGGGGAATGGCGCCAACAAACGTAGTGACGATCCCACCACCCAGATCATTTCCTAGGACCACATCAGTTGGGAGACCATCCATGACGGCAACTTCTCGCAACTCTGGTACAGCTCCCCAGTCCAGGTAGACTCTTGCCATGGGAACCGCTTTCTCTGTTCCTTCTGCCAGGGTGACCGTGGCAGTGCGACCCTGCAATACTGCAGCAGGATCTATGAGGTGGGGGCTCACCACAGTGATTGAGGCCCCAGAGTCTCTTAGGCCTTCTCCCTGCAGGGGTCCCACGGGTACTGGCTGCAGGTGCCTCCACATGTTGTGTAGGGGCTGTTTGGCCATGCAGGTGACTCTCTCCGCAGAGTGCACCTGTCTCTCGCCACACTCCATCGGACTGACTGGAGGGGGAACAGTCTCTGTAGGCTCATCTCCTCTCGTCAAACAAGCGAGCCGGGCTCCAGCACTCGGATTTGGGGCACGAGTCTGGGGTGCTTGGGATGCAGGACAGTTCATCCTCAGATGTCCGATTTTCCCACAGCCGTAGCACTTCTTCTCCAGTCGTGGCACCGATGATCTCTGATCACTTGCAGGGACGCTGCGGTGCGGTTGCTGGCCAAGAGCACCCGGGTTGGAAGATGCTTGTCTTTGGGAGTGATGAGCTGAAGAGGGGGGTCCCCTTGGTGGTGCAGTCTTTTGGAGCTGGCTGCTGGCTGGGCGCTTCTGCCCCTGTGGCCGAATTGCCACATACTTGTCTGCTAATTGGGCAGCCATCTTTAAGCTGGGTGGCTCCCGATCTAGCACCCACTCCTTCACTTCTTGGGCGCACCTGCGGTAGAACTGCTCCCTGCAGATCAGGTCGATCAGTGCGTCCCATGTAGTGGCTTCAGAATCCTTCACCCACTTCACCACGTACTGCCGCAGCTGGGTGGCGAACTGCTCATGGGTGCTGCTAGGATTCTTGGGCAAGTCTCTGAACTTCTTCCGGTAAGACTCTGGAGTGATGAAGAATCGCTGGAGGAGGGCCTTCGCGACTTCGTCATAGTTCCCACAGTCCTCCGCGGCCACTCCTCGATAGGCCTCCAAGGCCTCTCCATGCAGAGTTTGCACAAGGTGTCTCACCCACTCCGACTTGGGTAGATCGTGTAGTTTGCAAGTCCTTTCAAAAACCTGTAAATGTCCATCAATGTCCCCATCACTGTCTGCAAACTTGGCAAACTGAACTCGTCCTGATCTGTGTACAACAGCTGACAACGGCTCCCGGGGTACCACGGCCTGTGATGCCCGCTCCGCATGCCACATCCGAATGACAAGCATGCATTCTTGCTCCGTTGCCCTTTCCCCCAATTCCGCTAGCCGATCTGCTAGGGTATCCGGGCCGCCCCCCCTGGGACGTTGGGATCCTGGCCCTGCTAGGGATTGCTGGGAAACATTGCTGCTGTGAGAGAGGGCGGGGCTTGTGGTTCTCACCGGTTCCTTACGAAGGTCCACTGTTGGGCCGTCCTCTGCGATGCTAACGCCGTCAGTGCTTTCCACCTCCGCCCGATGAGACTCCTCCACGCTCCTGAGCGCCGCCTTCATGACGCTTCTGGACGCGTTGGAAGGGATATCCACACCCTTCCCCTGGCATATGATCTCCAGATCCTCCTTGGACATTCCGCTGAATTCCGCCATCTTGTGCGTTCTCCTGCGCTGCAGTTACTCCTCTCCTGAGTAACTCGGCTTCTCCAATCGGGTGATGAAAAGCCGCCTGGGAATATCCCACCACTATGCCACCAATTTCTGTGACAGGACGGTACCGTACGAAAGCACTCGCCGCTTTCGCGTCCCGTTGACTGCGCACAGATTGGAAGGTCAAGCTGCACGAGGCCTGACCACATAGGGGATTCCCGCTTACCGTCAGTAACCGCCTGTTACTGACTCCACCCACTGCATTGTGGGCGGGTTTTTGCTGCCACCACCAAACTCCTAACCTGCCGTGGCGTTTGGAACCACGGTTCTGCTCTGTATGTGCCGACGCACTGCCTTACCACACCTGTGTGGTGTTGACGAATCCCCACTAGCCACTTGCTAGGCCTCTACCGGTAGCTGGCGGAGGGCGGAACTTGGAGACGTTAGGTGCTTTTCTGGACAGCCGGAGAACGGAGCTAGGTTTGGCCTAACCCTGTTGGTCACAAGATGAAGCAGTCTTCTTGAGGCAATGATGTTTATTGTTCAATAACCTTTAAAAAGGCTCCTCCCTATTGCTAGGGGCAACAGCATACAATCAGATGTTTTCAGCAGAATAAGATGGTATAATAACTACAAATCTGGAGGCACGCAGGTCTCCTTTTTATGTCAATTTTCCACACAGTATCACAGGGGGGTTAGCCCTCCCTGTCTTCTCCAACCAATCAGGTTATCGCAGAAAATATAAAGAAATACAAGTTTACATTTCAAAAGTTAAGAATTAGATAACGCACATTCCTGCTCCTCTTCATATATAACCAAACCAGTGTGCTATCCCAAACACAATCTGATTATCATCTTCCTGTCTCTTTCACAAATGTAAATGTAACTTGCATTTCAATTGCATTCACCCTCTCACACATAGACAACGTTCTTATACTGTAAATTAAACATAATCTGCATCACACATAATGCAGCCTAAGAAATGTTACATCAAACTGTTGTTGAATGAAATCCACTAGTTTGCATTTGTGAAACACAATCTGGTTAACATGTTCCTGTCTCCTCTAACATCTCCATGCAAACCCAGTTCACACAATGGCCCTCATTCCGAGTTGTTCGCTCGGTAAAAATCTTCGCATCGCAGCGATTTTCCGCTTAATGCGCATGCGCAATGTCCGCACTGCGACTGCGCCAAGTAAATTTGCTATGCACTTAGTAATTTTACTCACGGCTTTTTCACCGGTCTGGCGATCGTAATGTGATTGACAGGAAATGGGTGTTACTGGGCGGAAACAGGCCGTTTTATGGGCGTGTGGGAAAAAACGCTACCGTTTCCGGAAAAAACGCAGGAGTGGCCGGAGAAACGGAGGAGTGTCTGGGCGAACGCTGGGTGTGTTTGTGACGTCAAACCAGGAACGACAAGCACTGAACTGATCGCAGATGCCGAGTAAGTCTGAAGCTACTCAGAAACTGCTACGAGGTGTGTAATCGCAATATTGCGATTACTTCGTTCGCAATTTTAAGATGCTAAGATTCACTCCCAGTAGGCGGCGGCTTAGCGTGAGCAACTCTGCTAAAATCGCCTTGCGAGCGAACAACTCGGAATGACCTCCAATATTCAGAGAAGACAGCAACAAATCCTTTCACCTGCATGTGTCTATAAAGTTACACAGAGACACATCTCAATCTCAAAGAAATGGCTTGTCTATACACCCCTTTCCAGGTGCCAGGGTCATCAGCATCTCAATTCCTAGGTGAGAAGCTTCCAAGCCATTTGTCCTCAAACGTAAATGCATTTTAAAACCAACACAGCTTACACATTCCTTCTAAGTGCTGGCATTTGCATGCAATGTAAATGTGCAATCTTACAACTGTGCCTATTGCCTTAAATATAACATTGGTGAAAACACAGTATTAAATATATTTTTAAATACCCGGTGCCTAGCACCCACACTACATTTAAAGATGGCGCTTAGCACCAGTGCACAGTTTTAAAGTGGCGCCAAGCGCCCATTGTCCTGTTAAGGGCGCCGGGCACTAGGGGTTAACCCCTTCAGTGCCGTAGCCGCCATTACACGTGTGGCTGGTTGGTCTCTCCGGCCACAGGTACCCCTAAAGGTTTAGCAAAGCTTTAAATTGTACTATTGTGATCATAGATACTGCCACTAGTATTATGTAGCTTCAGAACCACTCCCAGATCTTCACTCGACGAATCACCCTCTTCGAAATTTGTTTTGGTTTTGGTATTTGTGTCTTTTTGGTTGTTTTTGGAAGACAACCTCATGTCATGATTGATCTGCACAATGATCAGAAATACACCAATGAGGTGACAGTACAGTACCTTGTTGAGATGAGCCAGCATTTGAGAACTTGACAAAAGAACTTGAAACTGTTGATTGCTGGTATGCCAAATGCTAACTGTATTGATTATGAACCAAGAAGACTGTGTGATTGCCCTTACGCTCAGGTTGCCTAATAGACAAGTGGGAAGGACCATACCAAGATTTGTTGACAGCACTAAAGGTCGCCAAAAGAAAGACTTGGGTCCACTCGTCCCACTGCAAGAAGGTCGCTGACCCGGAGAGAACTCATGACAAAGTAGTTTATTGCTCACATTCATCGAGTTTGTGAGCTGTGTGTTTGAAGTGAACTGTGTGTTCCAAGTGAACTGTGTGTTCAAAGAGCAAGGTGGAGAGCAAAGTGAACTGTGTGTTCCAAGTGAACTGTGTTTTCAAAGAGCAAGGCAAAGAGAACCTCGTATCACCAGCGACTCTGTTCCGTGAAGACTGAGAGGCGGCACTGTTGGACACTATCTGAGCGTACTAAAGGACTGCAGAAAGACCAGTCGTAATTGATTTGTTATGAACAAGAGTTGTTTTGTTCTATTTCTCTTTTCTCTCTTTCCCGCTGACAAACATTTTCTTTCAGGATATTCTATTTTTGCAAGGTTTTTTTTTTATGAGGAGTCGAGTGTGGGACTGGAACTGGTTCTGTAGGAAGGAGTGATCTCCTTATAAGATCCCAGGATTAGCCGATCAGTTTGTTACAGTAGAGAAAAATCAAAGTTCTAGTAGTTATGGAGTTCAGAGGTAATCAGGAACAGTCAGACAATGGCTATTCACACATTGCAGATAAAGAGCTCATTAATATATGTGGAAGAAAGGTTTATGAGTGGCTCTCCCCGAACTCCGAAGGTTTATGTTATTTAGGAAGGACACTACTTATAACCCTTGTTCAATGATTAAACAGACCTAGCATACGTTCCAGAAATGGAAACAATGTTCAGAAAATGATAGGAATATGTAGATCATGAACATTTTATATGTCACTGTCACGATTTGTTTGTGTCTTCTTCACCTACCCAGCAGAACCTCAATTGAATCCAAACATCAGTGTACAAAGACGTAGGTACATGTATGTGTGAAATGTTCGTTGCAAATCAGACATTATAGGCCAAAGCACTGTCCCAGCATACTTTATAGGTTGAATGTTGTCCCACACCCAACCAGTGGTCCCGTGACCGCCGTGTGCATATAGAGGATGTCTCGTCCTCCTCCCTGTCTTCCCCAAATATAGTCAAGCGTCTGATTTGCGAAATGCATACATACTTGTGTCTAGGTCACCGATTATGGTATGAAATATTTTTTTCTTATGTTAATAATTGATGGCAGTTATTGTTTACTGCCAAAGGGTGGACTGTCAAAGTCAAAAATATTACATAAAGAGACCATACAAACTACACACATTTAAGTCGTTATACTTGCAAATACGTGCAGCGAGCACAGCAATATATGGTAACACACACATTTACACGGACATGCCACAGAGATGGATTCGACACTTATTTTCATACAGTACATAATTATAATAATATCAAGCACCAGACATCATGCTGATTTAAAATTATCTAAATGAATTGATGTCATGAATGTGTATTTAAACGAAACCAGATACACCTGTCATATTTACTATTAAAACAACCATCTTAATGTGTAGATTAATTTGATACTTGTTATTAAGGTGTAGGACATTGCAGCGGATAATTATGATTGAATGTATAAAAGCTAAAATCACATCTAATTTGAACAATAGAAGTTCCAAACAGGAAACTCAGGCCAGCCCCTTTGGACATCCCCAAGGGCTGAGCATGTTCAGCACATACAAAGAGAATAGTGACTCATCATGAACCCCTCCCCCCAGAAACTAGTTTACACATTTTGCTGGTCACACAGGAAGGTAGTTCCTATTTTTGGTCTCAGAGTGGCTGATCGGTCCCAGACGATGGAGGTCTTGCATGATTTTACAGAGAGAGAGAGAGTCATATGGAGGGACAAATTTATATAACTTAAGGATAATGGTATTGTATTGCTAGCATGTAATTGTATGTAATTGTATGTAATTGTATGTAACTTTATGTATTAACTGCTTACTGTATGAGTTGTAACTATAGGTATACTGTACTTTGTAATTTATATTGAATCCATATCCTTTTTAATAACAAATATATACATCAATGAGCTTTGGAACACAGATAATGTGTGGGTGTATTGTTTTCTCTTATGGGATACAGTGTTTTGCGATGTATAGCGCACTTTTATCTTATATGGTAATAAGAGGTGCAGGCATTTACAATATATATTAGAGCGGGCACTTTAAATATTTGTGAGAAATCAATTTAGCATTCTTACTACTTCCTAAACCTCTTTCTTCTTGTACGGAAGAGTATGCATGTGTGTTCTTCTCACCTGAATAGGGCTCTACGTGTTAGGATCTCCTGCTCTGTGCTGCCACGTCGCCATGGCAACCGGGAGGCAAGTGTTAGCGAAGTAACCTGAGCGCAGCTGATACTCCGGTCCGGGTTTTTACTGTGTAGTGGTTACAGGCTCTGTGCACGGCAGGGAATCCGGCGCTGGTTTTGTGCTCACAGTCTGTGAGGTCTGAGTGGGGCGTGGACAGCACCTGCTATATAAACCATCCTCTCAGGCTAGGCAAATGCTGCTGAATCTTTGTTTGTTAGTCAGTTCCAGAGAGTTAGCTAGTACTGTGTGACTTTGTATTTACTTGTTGCTTACTGCGAATAGGCCTTGGGATTCGGTACTTCATTCTGCCAATCCGGACCTAGCAGTAAGTCTGGAGTCAGTTGTTTGACCTGCTGGGGTTCTTTTGCTATTCTGTGAACCCAGCAGGTTTGCGGCTGTACTCTCAGACCTGCTTGCTTAATCCTCCCTCACTGTGCAGGGCGTCCAGGTGTCAGCTTAGTGGCAGTAAGCTGAACCTGTGCCCTGCAAGTGGGGGTTAGGATTGTGGATACTCTCCTTGTGTCTATATTTCTATCTCTGACCAAGGAGTTTATTCCCACACCCGTTGGTAACCCTTTGGGGTTTTTTACTGTTGCTCTTAGCAACATCATTTCAGGTGCTCCACATGTTAAATCACTACACCTCGCTTCATTGTCCGCTCTATTCCATCTGAGCATTCCTGACACTAGGGAGACACCCAATTCCTGAGCCTTTGGGCTTCTCCGTTCACTTTGTGTTTATTAGTTATTCCATCACCTCCTGTGTATGTTATGTTATACTGTCTGTGAGTTCGTTTGCTTCGCTTCCCTCTCTGTTCATACACCGGTATACTCCTGTAAGCACTGGTGTGCGTAACACTACATGATGCTCCTGCCTAATTGCTTTGGAATCCAACTGATTTGCCTGAGCCAGTGGACGGGGATATATGGACGGGCCTGTTGCATCCTGGGAAGACTGAAAGCTTGTGATCGTTTGGTGCCAATCCGCTATCACTCCTATTGTTATCCTGTGGAACCTGTGGACATAGGAGAAATACCGTTATCAAAGGTAAGTTCTTACCATAACGTATATTTTTACAGCATACAGGACAGAGCCACAGCACCCCTGTATTTTCTCTTACGTCCTAGAGGATGCTGGGGTCCACATTAGTACCATGGGGTATAGACGGGTCCACCAGGAGCCATTGGCACTTTAAGAGTTTGAGAGCGTGGGCTGGCTCCTCCCTCTATGCCCCTCCTACCAGACTCAGTTTAGAAAATGTGGGGAGCAGTGTCCGCCCTGCGGGGTCTGAGCTACTTTCTCCGCTGACTGGACACTGAGCTCCAGAGGGGATAGATCGTTCCCCGCCACAGGGGATCGATCACCCCAGCAGCATGCCGCCACCCCCTTGCAGAGCTGAAAATTGTGGTGAGTGAGACACCGACCTCCCTAGCAAGCGGGGGGGCCGGTGTGAAGATGGCGGCATCAGAGTAAGGAGCGCAGTATTAACTGCACTCCAGGAAGCTCAGCGGTACATTGTGCGGCGCTGTGAGGGGCACCCTAAGCCAGTGCCTACACCCTACACTGGTCACTCAGCCTGTCGTGGTCCCCGAATCTCAGCCAGCATCAATCCTCAGGCCAGTATAATCCTATGAAGAGCAGGAAGACAGCGCCATTTTGGGGACAGAGCTTCTCCTCAGAGCGGACCCAGCAGCGTTCAACACCATTTTCCTGCCTGCACAGCGCTGTCCAGAAAAGAAGGTCCCTCCACAGCAATCTCCAGCTATCTCACGGTACCAGGGGGTTGTAGAAGGGGGGGGGGGGGGGAGGGGAGCCTGCAAAACGGCTGTGTAACTTATCCACTTGCCTGGCATGGTCGCATCAGATGCGACCATGCCTGCAAGTGCTCTATCTGACCTGGACGCACAGGATGCGACCAGTCAGATAGAGAGTATTAGCAGCGGCATGGAAGGTAAACTTCCCTCCGCTGCTGCTGTCAGAGGGACTGGAAGGTCCCTCTGCCTCCCTGCACTCTCTCCCTGTGTCTGCCATGCTGACGATCACTGCTGATCGGTCAGCATGGCAGGATCCCCGCCCTCCAGCGGCTGCAGACAATGGCAGCCGCTGGGGAGTGTAAATGAACCCTCCCAAGCCACCCCCAGAGCCCCGTATACCTACGGGCTGTCCCGGCTTTCAAAATGAAAGCCGCAATGTTTCCGATAGTCGCGATGTTCCCGATCGATGTTTCGATATTTGGAGTGGGGGGGACATATTTTTTTTAAAATATTTAATTTTTTCATTTTTTTTTTAACTAAAATCATTTGGGATAGGGTTAAAGTCATGTTCTTCACCTAATTCACTCATAAAAAAACCTGACAATTTCGGAGCGGTTTTCGGCTAAATAAATCATCATTTAAGTGGTTATTAAGGAGTCTCCCTTATATGTATAAAAACGCTGTGTGTGGGTTAGCTCCAATCTCTGGGTCTCTCTTGCCATTCTTGGGGAGAAACTCTGTCTGTGTCCTGTGTGTGTGTGTGTGTGTGTGTGTGTGTGTGTGTGTGTGTGTGTGTGTGTGTGTGTGTGTGTGTGAGTGTGTGTGTGTGTGTGTGTGTGTGTGTGTGGAGTGTTTGTGGTCACCGATAGCAATGTCCAGGGACTCTATGTCATATGCTGCAGAGGATTTGTCCTCTCAAGATGATCCCATTCCATGTAGTCAGGATTGCACTGATTTAGCACAGATTCCACCAAGGGAGCCGGAATGGTTATCCTCTATAAAAAAATAGGATTTTGGTATACCTACCAGTAAACCCTTTTCTCGTAGTCTATAGAGGATGCTGGGGCCCATTTAGTACCATGGGGTATAGACGGGTCCACAGGAGCCTTGGGCACTTTAAGACTTTTTTACAGTGTGAACTGGCTCCTACCTTTATGCCCATCCTCCAGACCTCATTATAGGAACTGTGCCCGAGGAGACGGACAAACTTTGAGAGAAAGATTTACTTTAAGCTAGTGGCGAGATTCACACCAGCTCACACCGTTCAACCATGCCGCACAACATGGCATACAACTCAAAACATGCCAATGAGCATGAATAACTTTACAGCAACTGCTGAATAACAACTTAACACGTGACAACTTGTGTAAGAAGAAAATATATAATGCAGGAAAAAAGGAGCACTGGGCGGGCGCCCAGCATCCTCTACGGACTACGAGAAAAGGATTTACCAGTAGGTATATTAAAATCCTATTTTCTCTAATGTCCTAGAGGATGCTGGGGTCCATTTAGTACCATGGGGATGTACCAAAGCTCCCAGTACGGGTGGGAGAGTGCGGATGTTCCTGCAGAACTGACTGACCAAATTTAAGGTCTTCAGCAGCCAAGGTGTCAAACTTGTAAAACTTAGCAAACGTGTTTGGCCCTGACCAAGTAGCTGCTCATCAAAGCTGTAAAGCCGAGACACCCCGGGCAGCCGCCCATGAAGAACCCACTTTCCTCGTAGAGTGGGCCTTTACCGAACTCTGTATCGGCAATCCTGCCGTCGAATGAGCATGCTGAATCGTACATCTGATCCAGCGTGAAATCGTCTGCTTAGAAGCAGGACACCCAATCTTGTTGGGATCATACAGGATAAACAATGCTTCTGTTTTCCTTATATGAGCTGTTCTCGTGACATAAGTCTTCAAAGCTTTGACCACATCCAAGGACTTTGAAACAGCTGAGGTGTCAGTAGCCACTGGCACCACAATAGGTTGGTTCATATGGAAAGGAGACACAACCTTTGGAAGAAATTGCTGACGCATTCTTAGTTTAGCCCTATCTTCATGAAAGATCAAATAAGGGCTCTTGTGAGACAAGGCCCCTAACTTAGACACCCACCTTGCGGATGCCAAGGCCAACAGCATGACCACCTTCCAAGTGAGAAACTTTAACTCAACCTCTTGCATAGGTTCAAACCAATCTGATTTAAGGAACTGCAACACCACGTTAAGATCCCATGGTGCCGTAGGAGGCAGAAATGGTGGTTGGATGCGCAGAACCCCCTTCACAAATGTTTGAACCTCAGGAAGCGAAGCCAACTGTTTCTGAAAGAAAATGGACAAGGCCGAAATTTGGACCTTGATAGATCCCAATCTTAAGCCTGCATTCACACCAGCCTGTAGAAATAGGAGAAGACGTCCTAATTGAAACTCCACCTTTGGAGAATTCTTGGATTCACACCAAGATACATATTTTCTCCAAATACAATGGTAATGTCTAGACGTTACTCCTTTCCTGGCCTGAATAAGTGTGGGAATGACTTTGTCGAGAATACCCTTTCAGGCTAGGATCTGGCGCTCAACAGCCATGCCGTCAAACGTAGCCGCGGTAAGTCTTGATAAACAGACGGCCCCTGCTGAAGCAGGTCCTCGCGAAGAGGAAGAGGCCGAGGATCTTCTATCAGCAACTCCCGAAGATCTGGATACCAAGCCCTCCTTGGCCAGTCTGGGACAATGAGGATCGCCCGAACTTTTGCTCTTCTTATGATCTTGAGAATTTTTGGTATTAGTGGAAGTGGAGGGACACATACACCGACTGGAACTCCCACTGGGTCACCAGTGCATCCACTGCTATTGCTTGTGGGTCTCTCGACCTGGAACAATATTTCTGAAGCTTCTTGTTGTGACGAGATGCCATCATGTCTACTTGATGAACGCCCCAACGACTTGCTACCTCTGCAAAGACTTCTTGGTGGAGGCCCCATTCTCCTGGATGGAGATCATGTCTGCTGAGGAAGTCCGCCTCCCAGTTGTCCACTCCCGGAATGAAGATTGCTGACAGAGCTCTTGCATGTCTTTCTGCCCAGAGGAGTATTTCTGTCACCTCTGCCATTGCCGCTCTGCTTTTAGTTCCGCCCTGATGGTTTATGTAAGCCACTGCTGTTACATTGTCTGACTGGGTCTGTATGGGACAATCTTGAAGAAGATGTGCCGCTTGTAGAAGGCTGTTGTAAACTGCTCTCAGCTCCAGAATGTTTGCGTGAAGAAGTGTTTCTTGACTTGACCATCTTCCTTGGAAGCTTTCTCCTTGTGTGACTGCTCCCCAACCTCGGAGACTTGCATCCTTGGTCACTAGTCCTTTGGACATTATGTCTATTAGGGGCACTACTACTGTGGGCATTATGTCTATAAGCGGCATTACTACTGTGGGCATTATGTGTAAGGGCCACTACTACTGTGGACATTTTGTGTAACGGCCTCTTTTACTGTAGACATTATGTGTAAGGGCCACTACTACTGTGGACATTTTGTGTAACGGCCTCTTTTACTGTAGACATTATGGGGGAAATTCAGACCAGATCGCTTGGCTGCGTTTTTTGCTGTCCTGCGATCAGATAGTCACCGCCTACAGGGGAGTGTATTTTCGCTGTGCAAGTCTCTGCGCAGCCCAGGACTTACTCTTCCAGTGCGACTGACTCCTGCTGATCAGGGCCGGAGCGGACGTCTGACGCCCTCCCTCAAAACGCTCGAGCCCACTTGCGTTTTTCCGGACACTCCCTGAAAACGGTCAGTTGCCACCCACAAATGGCCTCTTCCTGTCAATTACCTTGTGAATGCCCGTGCGAATGGATCCTTCGCACCATCCCGTCACTGCATACCCTCCAACATTTTATACAGAAAAAGCGGTACAAATCCGAAAAAGGGGCGTGGCCGCGGGGAAAGGGCGTGACCCCGCCCCTTTTCCTATACTTTCAATGGAAGTTTGGAGAGCCAAAAATCGGTACAGACCATGAAAAAAAGGTACTGTACCTATTAAAAAGGTACAATTGGAGGGTATGTCACTGACCGTCAATGCCCGTTGTAGCCATCCGATGCGCCTGCGCAATGCGACTCAGACGCATGCGCAGTTCGGATCTGATCGCCCCCTGTGCGAAAATGCACAGCAGCGATCAGAACTTGGAATTACCCCCTATGTGCAGTGTTATGTAAGATTGTGCTTCTGTGTGGCGTAATTAGAATTGGGGATACTATTAATGGCCACGTCCCTTTCTTGTGAGACCACACTACTTTATGCGACGCGCGCCTTCAGCGTATGCTGTTCCTTTATTAAGTATGGGAGAGAGGGCGCAAATTTTTAGTTTGCAGGGAGGCGCCAGACACCCTAGCACCGGCCCTGTCTGGAGCTACTCTGAAACTGCACAAAAATATTTTGTAGCCGCTCTGCGATCCTGTCGTTCGCACTTCTGCTAAGCTAAGATACACTCCCAGTGGGAGGGCGGCGGCTTAGCGTTTGCATGGCTGCTAAAAGCAGCTAGCGAGCGAACAACTCAGAATGACAACCAATGTCACAGCACTAATCCAAAGTTTTGAAGGACCAGCTAAATTACAGGTATAAGTTATTCAATTCTAAATACCCAAACAGGAATTAAAGGGTATGTCTCATATCAGCGTAGCTCTAACAGCAGCACAAACCTAGGCATACAATTCTAGCAAACTCAATGTAATATTAGCATACTATTACAAATGTATATATGCGCACATATATATATTTTTTTATATATATATATAAAGAGTCCAACAATGTGGAGGCTCACTCGTCCAATCAAAAGGTCTCCAGCAGCTTCAATTTTCACAATAACTTTATTTCAGTCGATGCCAGGCTCATTGTAGTCGACGTTTCGATCCTCAATTTAGGATCTTTATCAAGACAAGCTTCCATATATGTAAAATAATTTGAAAGCATCACATACTGATTACTACAAGAAAACAAAAACATAAAAATAAGTATAAATACAAGAACAAAAACAAAAACATAAATAGACTACCAGGCCCCAAAGCATCTTTCAACAAAACTAAATTTGCACCCAGTGAGGGTCAAATTGAACAGTACCACATCTCTATCCAACTTCATCGTGAATAGAAAACGACACCATGTGTGTGAAACACAATGGACTGATATACAATGTTCAAAACACGCAATATAGTGCAGCTAAATAACAACACCATGGTGTCAATAATATCATGCACTTACTCAGAAAAATCAATGTGTCGTATTCAGACAGTATCATGGCTGTGCGGCTTATAGTTCAAAAGCCAAATGAAGATTCTGCAGTAATGAGTCAAAAAAAAAAAAATATATATATATATATATATATATATATATACACAAACATATATATATATATATATATATATGTATAAATATATGGCTGATGTATAAAAAAGGGCCACAAATAGATATACACAAACTCACAAATGTAGTTACTTAAACTTTCAGTCATAGAGCAAATCAGACAACCGAGGTTATCACTGTTGAAAAAATACCATAAACTCATGTAACAATCAAATAGAATCCTATGTGGATCTAATTCCTAGCCAGAAAGACAACTCAGTACTCACCTCTGGGGGTCAAATCTAACCCACAAGACCTCTACAGCCACACCACCAGGAAGCTAGTGTAGTGACCTTAAATACCCCCTGACCGGAAGTATACTGTGTGTATAAGAAAGGGAACCTACCCCGTGCTCACATGTAATACAATGAAGGTACCAAGCGCACCCAAACACGTACAGCCACCTAAATAACCGTATCAGCCAAGGAGCGTATAAGATAGGGTGTCAAAAACAAAACAAATCACTAACAAAGCTCGTCGCGATGTACGTGGAACGCATTGCGTTCCAACTCCCGGAAACCGGAAGTTCAGTGCGCTCCGGTGTCCACTCCAACGGAAGCCGCTTAGGCTCAAAAATAGTCACAAAAAGCGCTGACAGCACAGGGCAGGCCACATACACACCAGTGGGTATATTTACTAAGGTCCCGATTTTGACCGAGATGGTGTTTTTTCTTCAAAGTGTCATCTCGGGAATTTACTAAACACAAATCTCGGCAGTGATGAGGGCATTTGTATTTTTTTTGGAGATGCTGGTAGTTTTGGTGTAGCCTCATTTGGTCATCCATAATTCGCTGTAAAGTGGTAATCATGGTGCTGTTTTCTGCCCGCATTTGCTCCAGACAAGTCGCCACACGTCTGGTTTCCAAATGTTCTCTGCTGAGATTTCTACTTATGCGTGGCATGTAATGTGGCAGACTTGCCAGCAGCTGATTTTGTCTTTGGAGACACTCTGAATTGAGCCTCTGGTGGTTTGCCCAGCTGGACCAAAATGTCTGCTCTTCAGTTTGAGCCAGTGGTGTACTTGGGCTCATTATTGGTTGCGGACTTGTTTGTTGTGGAGGCGTGGCCACAGGTACCGTGCTAGGTGGCGTTGTCTGTCATGGGCGGAGAACCAGAACAAACGTTGCATCAGTTTGCAGTGTGTGCTGGTTCCGTGGGCATGCTGTCATCATCTGTGTGTGGTATAATGATACAACATTGTATTAATATGCAACATGTATGTTATACTTCTATCATATAGCATTGCATTTATGATTATTTTTTGGAAAAAAAAACACACATATGTTTGTAACAAAAGCCACAACAAATATTTAGCTTAACGGAAGACCCTATTTTGTTTTAGGTTCGTGGTTTTGCTTGATTTTTAAACCTTTGACAATCAGGAATAGACAAAAAAACAATCATGTACAAATCCTGTTGAAGTAAGATGAGGCTGAAAACACAACATGAATGGAATAGTAGACCAACAGAGTTTTTTATTTATTTTTTAAGGTCGCAGGAGCAGGGACTTCTTTCCTCATGTTCCTTTTCTTTTCTTACTTACACTATCTTAAACTCCATACTCCCTTTGATGGCACCTAACACCGGCTTTTATAAACCTGTCCTATTTTGTCCTGTAGTATAACTGTGCTTTTCAAGGTTTGCTGATTTTATTATGTACTGTGTTATGGGCGCTGCGGATCACTTGTGGCGACATATAAATCTAGGAAAATTTTAATAATAAGATTAAAGCTCAATAAGCAATGATACTCATGTGCTGAAGCTTGCCCAGCAGATTATGTTGTGTACTTTAGTAAGCATTAAATTACTGTATACTGCAAGTGTGCACTCATGTACAGAGCCGACCCTAACCAATATGATGCCCTAGGCAAGATTTTGGCTGGTGCCCCTTAGCACCACTGCTGGTTCCGCCTCTGACCTTGCACCTCTTTCCCAGCACCACCACTCCTCATCCATAGCAGTCCTTATTTTGGTGTTTGTACCCCCTATATTTTAAATAGGAACAGTTCGCACATTTGGCGTACAGCCCAAAAAGGGGTGTGTTTTTGCTGGCAAGGGGCATGGCCACACAATAGTACCCCCAATTCCAATTACATCACACAGTACTGCAACTTTATTCACATTTGATCATGCGATAGTGTCCATAATTCATATTGCATCCCACAGTAGTATCAATTTACCTTATAAACGTTACTCCTCACAGTAGAGCCCCTTATTTACATTACATCACACTGAATTGCTCCTTATTCACATTACGCCACACCCTATTGCTCTTTATTCACCTTAGACGACACAGTAGTGCCCTTTCTATACGCAATGCCACATAGTAAAGCACCTTATACACATAATGCCACACAGTAATGCCCCTTACACATGAGACACATTATTAATGTCCTTATAAACATAATGTGCCTTACACATTATGACAACCTTTATTAATGCCCTTTTACACATAATGTCCCTTACACATATGCTGCACATTATTAATGCCCTTATACATATAATGACACACATAGTGCCCCCTACACATTTGCTGCACATTATTAGTGCCCCTATACACATAATGACACACATACAGTAGTACCCTGTTACACATATGCTGCACATTATTAATGCCCTTATACACATAATGACACATAGTGCCCCTTACACATATGTTGCACATTATTAATGCATTTTTACATGACACACATAATTCTTCTTACACATATTCTGAACACTACTGCACAACCAACCCACTCACATGCACACAGCACTCACACTGCCACTAACACTGTGACCTCTGCCCTCTGCTTGGATACAGATGTGTCCTCATAAATCTTGCCTCAATGCTAACGTCGGAAACATGTTTTTAATGAAAATGCATCTTATTTGCATTGCTATGTGGCTAGGATGCACAAGCAGCTTCTGCTGATTAAAATGATATGCAACATGCCTATATACTGTGTGAGACTGTGGCTGTATCTGCATATGAAATGCTACACACAGAATATAGGCATGCCGCATATCATTTTAATCAGCAGAAGCTGCTGATGCCCCTAGGCATATCAAATGCCCTAGGCAATTGCCTAGTTTGCCTATGCCTATGGCCGGTTCTGCTCATGTAGTTTGGTAGTTTTAGTGAGGAGGTGTTCAGGCCCTTACATTAATGTTTGTTTTATTTGCCAACAAAATTATACTGACGCTGCATTACTGTGTGTTTGTTTCGTTGACATAATTATCAGAAGTACACTGTGTTTGTAAGTGTTCAGATGTGTTATTTTATGGACTCACCAGCCAGATGAGGGTATTCTGGGTCGCGTGTTGGGGAAGGTGCTAGTAAATCTGATGGTGGCCTTGAGGACACAGTAGAGATGCGTCTGTGAGGGGGAGATGCAGATGTGGGCATCGGGAGATCTGGGCGTGGTCTTTTCAACGCCACGTGTTTGCGGCTGGATGTTGGTTGTCCTGTGCGCATTTGCGGACTAAGGTGTGGCCTGGATGGGACTATGGAAAAATGTAATACATTAGTGTATTTTCATAAATATATTTTGGAACAAAAAACCCATAAAGGATACTTTACCTGTAGCAGCAGCATCCTCCTGTGCAACATTTGTCCTGCTACTACGGGCTGCTCTTCTTTGTGACACTGAAAAATATTTTGCATTATGGTATGTATTTTTCAAAAAGCAATTACAACATGATAAACAACATTAGCCATGAAGCCATTAGGAAAAGCAAAACCATACCTGTGTTTTGACATTTGATATTAAAAATAGTCCGCCATATATTGTCGTCAGCAAGTACAGATATAATATACATCTAAGAATACAACAACATGACCACACCTGCTTACTTTACCAAAAAAACCTATGCATACTACAACATAGATGTTTGCCACAAACAAGGAATGTGCAGTAAAACACTACATAACAAATGCTATATTCAAATACCACATATGCTTACAACTTATACATACAGTAGAACTTACAAAACTCAGCTGCAGCAAATATACCATCTGATACTGAAATACCAATCCATGCTAAGCACATTCAACATAAATGGCTAAAGGTAATGGTTACAACTAGGAACACAACGTTTTACACACATCACTACTTCAACAATTTGTACCAGACGACGTTATGCAATATTATTAGGTTTAAACATAAAACTATAAAACTGGGAGCATACAAATTGCAATAATTACAGTATTGTCTGATCCACATATGGCACACATAATCTTTCCTTTTACATAATGAAAATGATGCAGAAAAAAAAAAAAAAAAAAAAACCCACACAAACATTTAATATTTCATAATACATATACCTCACACACAAACACATGAAAACAACACATCCTCAAAGCAACAAATATGCCAAACACTAAAAACAGTTTTGTCCACATTAAAACACATTTTTAAAACAATTACACTGATAACAACAAACAAAACAATACTCACCATCCTGCCTGGGCCAATCAGAGTCTCTGACATGAATGGCACGGACAACTTCGTGTGGAATAATGCGACGCACGGGCTCCTCCCACTCAGCATATGTGGCAATGAAAGGATGGCCACCCCCAGTTTGTCGGGCTGACTTTGCCTCCTTGGCCATTTTTGCCTTTACCCTGCGCTTTATGTCATAAAATCTCTTTCGACAAGTGTCCTCAGTCCGCCTCACCACACCCTCGCAGTTCACTGCCGAAACTACTTGACCCCACAGCACAGCCTTTCTGCGAGATGTCACCTTGGAGGCCTGAGGGCCAAACAGGTGCCGATGATGCCGCATTAACTCATTCACCAATGCCACATTTTCTGCGTGACTAAATTTTACATTTCTGCCTGTCTTCATAGTGGTGCATGGCTGCGGAGCGGTATCATCATCACTCTCACTGGAGGCCGCAGCAGCAACCTCACCCTCCTCCTCCGCCTCACTAACCTCCTCCCTCTCACTCACCTCCTCCACCTCACTCACCTCCTCCCTCTCACTCACCTTCTCCACCTCACTCACCTCTGACTGGGACATAAGACACTAACAACAATTAACACAGAGGGAAAAAAAACACAAAACACACTCCTCCTCTACCACTACACAACACACAACAAACACACACACACACACACACACACACACACAAACAAACAAGAACAACAGACTTAAAAAAAAAAAAAAGACCAAAAATTAGACAAACTTTAAAAATACTATACAACAATAATCACAGGACTTTTCACACACACAATACAACACTCACCAATCAATTTCTCACTCCAAAAACGCAATCCAACTCTCCACAAACTAACACCACTTCCTCTCACCTCTCCTCTAGCTAAACCCACGAGGTCCGGCCGGTTTGGGGCGGTTTTATACTAATCAGCAGACACTCCTCCAACACAAACAAAACCAATCATGTTTGAGTGACAAAAACGGAAGCCGCAAAAAATGCGTACGTGAACTACATAAAAACACTGCTGCAAAGGACAAATACGAATCCGTAATCAAAATCTAAATACTACGGCCGCAAACTTAAAACACAACCGTAAACTTAGAAAAAAAAATACGAATCACATCGACATCGGAAAAGAAGCCAACTCGGCAGCTTAGTAACTTATATGCACTTTTTTCAAAAAGTTGGAAAAAAACACGAACGATGTAATTCGAGTTAAAACTCCCTTCAAATCACTGCAAATACGAATTTTAGTAAATACACCCCCATGCTTGAGTAAACACTCAAAACATGCACCCCCCATACATATGGGAGCATCATTCAATATGCGTTCCACAGTCAGGATACCGGAGGTCACCTGCGTTCCACACCGCTACACTGGAAAAACTCAGCTCCGAATAAAAAAAAAAAAAAAGATGTGACAGGACAGTCATAGGTAGAACATGCTAATAGACTGATAGATGAATGCTGCACACTGCCACATAGATACTGACTGTTAATACTGAGACCATAGAAGATCTTATCACACTCAGGGTGACCGCGGTCAGAGACAGATATTAAAAATTGAAAATGAATGTTTGGGACCTAGAAGTCACTGCATACAGACAAAAAAAATCAAAGAAACACACAAAAAAATACAAAATTTATATAAAATATACACTACATATAGGGCACAGCGCAGTACATTTAACGTAGACCTCTAATTCTAAATATATTAGACATCTCTCGGTCCTACTAATTTATCGGATGATATATAAATGTCAAATACATAATAAATAGTATTATTTAGCTATGACCCGTGCTGTGCCGCCAGTGTCTAAAAATACATGGTCAGTATAATACACCACAATAACACCAAATGCCAAAACGTCATCTAATACTCAGGCCATTACAAGTGAATCACTCGTAAGGATATAATTCATAGGAAGGCATTCATCGCCGAATGCTCGTTTAAGCCTTTGGGTGAAACTGTATTAAGGTGCGAAATCCAAAAACTCTCACGTTTACGTAAGGCTAGAGTGTGGTCCCCCCCATGTGGTAGTGGTGGAACCCAATCAATTAACCTACATTTCAAGTTCGCAACTTGATGTCCTCTTTGTAGGTAATGTCGAGCTACAGGCTTGTCAGTAGTACCTGTTTGGATTGCCGTTCTAATAGACAAACAATGGTTTGCCATTCGTTCCCTGAAACACCGGTTGGTGAGCCCTACATAACACAGCCCACAAGGGAATGTAAGGGTGTAAACCACAAAATCGAGTTTACAATGTAGATGAAACCTGATTTTAATGTTCCTACCAGAGTGTGGATGGGGAAATGTAGGACCAGTGAGGAGGGATCTACAGGTGGTGCACTTTCCACACGAAAAACATCCCGGTTTACTACTCATAATCTGAAGGAAGTTCAATTTGGTCTCAGGTACCAACGTCGGCCTCATCAACATCTGTCTTAGATTGGGTCCTCGCTTATACGCCATCATAGGTGGATCCATATGCGTAAAGGGTAACCCTTGGTTGGACTTTAGAATGGGCCAATGTTTGCGCAATGTGTTTCTCGTGAAATGTGCATAGTTGTCGAACTTAGTCGTAAAAACCATCCGGTTATCCTTAGCGGCAACCCTAGGTACAGTACTAATAAAGATATTTCTAGCTTTACGAAGACTATTGATGATCACCTTAGATGATTAACCTCTTTCACTAAACCTCAGCTTCATATATATAGATATAGATATTCACACACACATACACAAACACACACACACACACACATATATGGGTTGGTGTCAGGATCCCAACGCCTTGGGATGCCGGTGGTCAGAATACAGTCAGCGGCATCCCAACATGCAGATACCCAACAAGTGCTGGGTAAGTATTCTTCTTAACCCTTACCCTTGCTACCCGCAGCCTTACACTAACCCTTCTACCCCCGCAGCCTAACCTTAACCCCAACACAACTTAACCTTAACCCTGCCTAAACCAAACCTTCCTCCCGGTGCCTATCGCACTGGCCTAATCCTAACCAGCCACAGCAGGGGCGTAACTAGAACTTTGTGGGTCCCATAGCAACATTATTAAGGGGGCTCCCAACTCAGTCTCCACCACAGTGGGTATGGCTAGTGCCGCACAAGAGGTGTGATTAGTGACATACATACATACATACATACATACATACATACATACATATGCTGCCTCTCTAACATACAGTATATTCATAAAAATACTGCCTCTCACATACTGTGCATACTAATATATATATATATATATATATATATACACATACAGTATATATATATATATATATATACATACATACATACACACACACACACACACACACACACACACACAGCCTCTCTCATATATACATTCATACACTGTGGCTCTCTTAATACATACATACACACATCCGCACCCTGCCCTCCCTCATACATAAATACATATACACATCCATACATAGCCGCTCTAATACATACATAGCCGCTCTCATACATACATATATCCAAACACTGCCGCTCTCATATATACATACATCCATACACTGCTACTCTCCTACATGCATATATACATACATCCATACACTGCGCGCTCTCATACATACATACATACATACATACATACATACATCCATGCACTGCCACTCTCATACATAAATACATAGCCGCTCTCATACATACATACATACATACATAGATACATCCATACACTGCCACTCTCATCATACATACATACAGTACATACTTCCATACATAGCCGTTCTCATACATACATACATACATACATACACTGCCACTCTCTTACATACATACATACATACATACATAGATACATCCATACACTGCCACTCTCATCATACATACATACATACATACATACATACAGTACATACATCCATACAGAGCCGTTCTCATAAATACGTACATAGATACATCCATACACTGCTACTCTCATACATACATAGATACAGCCATACACTGCCACTCTCATACATACAAACATACATAGCCGCTCTCATACATACATACATACATACATACATAGATACACACATCCATAAACTGCTGCTCTCATACATATATACATACATACATAGATACCGCCATACACTGCCACTCTCATACATACATAGATACATCCATACACTGCCGCTCTCATACATACAAACATACATAGCCGCTCTCATACATACATACATACATACATACATGCATACATCCATACACTGCCCCTCTCATTCATACATACATACATACATAGATACATCCATACACTGCCACTTTCATACATACATACATACATACATACATTCTTACATACATACATGTCCCTATCTGTACTGGACCGTGTCACTGAATGCCTTTCTGCCATTTCATCCTGGATGACATCTCACCACCTCAAACTGAATATTTTAAAGACAGAGTTAATTATATTTCCACCGGCCAATAGTAGTTACCAACCTGATATCTCTATCACTGTTGAAAACTCGACTATCTACCCTACCCCACAAGCTCGCTGCCTAGGTGTCATCCTTGACTCTGATCTGTCCTTTTTTCCCCACATTCAGTCTGTCTCAAGATCATGTTACATGCATCTAAAAAACATATCCAAAATTAGAGATGTGCACCGGAAATTTTTCGGGTTTTGTGTTTTGGTTTTGGATTCGGTTCCACGGCCGTGTTTTGGATTCGGACGCATTTTGGCAAAACCTCCCTGAAATTTTTTTGTCGGATTCGGGTGTGTTTTGGATTCGGGTATTTTTTTTTTCAAAAACAGCTTAAATCATAGAATTTGGGGGTAATTTTTATCCTATAGTATTATTAACCTCAATAACCATAATTTCCACTCATTTCCAGTCTATTCTGAACACCTCACACCTCACAATATTATTTTTAGTCCTAAAATTTGCACCAAGGTCGCTGGATGACTAAGCTAAGCGACCCAAGTGGGCGGCACAAACACCTGGCCCATCTAAGAGTGGCACTGCAGTGTCAGACAGGATGGCACTTCAAAAAATTGGCCCCAAACATCACATGATGCAAAGATAAATAAATAAAAAAGAGGTGCAAGATGGAATTGTCCTTGAGCCCTCCCACCCACCCTTATGTTGTATAAACAGGACATGCACACTTTAACAAACCCATCATTTCAGCCACAGGGTCTGCCAGACGACTGTGGCTGAAATGACTGGTTGGTTTGGGCCCCCACCAAAAAAAGAAGCAATCACTCTCTCCTTGCTCAAACTGGCCCTACAGAGGCAAGATGTCCACCTCATCATCATCATCCTCCTCTGATTCCTCACCCCTTTCACTGTGTACATTCCCCTCCTCACAGAGTATTAATTCGTCCCCACTGGAATCCACCATCTCAGGTCCCTGTGTACTTTCTGGAGGCAATTGATGGTGAATGTCTCCACGGAGGAATTGATTATAATTCATTTTGATGAACATCATCTTCTCCACATTTTCTGGAAGTAACCTCGTACGCCAATCGCTGACAAGGTGACCGGCTGCACTAAACACTCTTTCGGAGTACACACTGGAGGGGGGGCAACTTAGGTAAAATAAAGCCAGTTTGTGCAAGGGCCTCCAAATTGCCTCTTTTTCCTGCCAGTATACGTACGGACTGTCTGACATGCCTACTTGGATGCGGTCACTCATATAATCCTCCACCATTCTTTCAATGGTGACAGAATCATATGCAGTGACAGTAGGCATGTCAGTAATCGTTGGCAGGTCCTTCAGTCCGGACCAGATGTCAGCACTCGCTCCAGACTGCCCTGCATCACCGCCAGTGGGTGGGCTCGGAATTCTTAGCCTTTTCCTCGCAGCCCCAGTTGCGGGAGAATGTGAAGGAGGAGCTGTTGACGGGTCACGTTCCGCTTGACTTGACAAGTGTCTCACCAGCAGGTCTTTGAACATCTGCAGACTTGTGTCTGCCGGAAAGAGAGATACAACGTAGGCTTTAAATCTAGGATCGAGCACGGTGGCCAAAATGTAGCGCTCTGATTTCAACAGATTGACCACCCATGAATCCTGGTTAAGCAAATTAAGGGCTCCATCCACAAGTCCCACATGCCTAGTGGAATCGCTCCATTTTAGCTCCTCCTTCAATCTCTACAGCTGCTTCTGCAAAAGCCTGATGAGGGGAATGACCTGACTCAGGCTGGCAGTGTCTGAACTGACTTCATGTGTGGCAAGTTCAAAGGGTTGCAGAACCTTGCACAACGTTGAAATCATTCTCCACTGCACTTGAGTCAGGTGCATTTCCCCTCCTTTGCCTATATTGTAGGCAGATGTATAGGCTTGAATGGCCTTTTGCTGCTCCTCCATTCTCTGGAGCATATAGAGGGTTGAATTCCACCTCGTTACCACCTCATGCTTCAGATGATGGCGGGGCAGGTTCAAGAGTGTTTGCTGGTGCTCCAGTCTTCGGCACGCAGTGGCTGAATGACGAAAGTGGCCCGCAATTCTTCGGGCCACCAACAGCATCTCTTGCACACCCCTGTCGATTTTTTAAAAATTCTGCACCACCAAATTCAATGCATGTGCAAAACATGGGACATGCTGGAATTTGCCCACATGTAATGCACGCACAATATTGGTGGCGTTGTCCGCAGTCACAAATCCCCAGGAGAGTCCAATTGGGGTAAGCCATTCTGCGATGATGTTCCTCAGTTTCCGTAAGAGGTTGTCAGCTGTGTGCCTCTTATGGAAAGCGGTGATACAAAGAGTAGCTTGCCTAGGTACGAGTTGGTGTTTGCGAGATGCTGCTACTGGTGCCGCTGCTGTTGTTGCTGTGGGAGGCCATACATCTACCTATCCAGTGGGCTGTTACAGTTATATAGCCCTTAGTCTGCCATGTTCCACTTGTCCACATGTCCGTGGTTAAGTGGACACTGGATACAACCACATTTTGTAGGACACTGGTGACTCTTTCTGACATCTGTGTACATTCTCTGTATCGCCTGCCTAGAGAAGTGGAACCTAGATGGGATTTGATACCGGGGACACACTATCTCCATCAATTCTCTAAGTTCCACTGAACTAATGGTGGATACCGGATGCACCTCTAACACCAACATAGCTGTCAAGGCCTCAGTTATCCGCTTTGCAAAAGGATGACTGCTGTCATATTTCATCTTCCTCACAAAGGACTGTTGGACAGTCAATTGCTTACTGGAAGTAGTACAAGTGGTCTTCCAACTTCCGCTCTGGGATGACGATCGACTCCCAGTAGCAACAATAGCAGCGGCAGCAACAGCAGGCGTACCACTCCAGGATCCTCTGGAGAAATTCCGGTTAGGAGAGGACTACTCAGTCTTGACAGTGACATAGCCTGCAGGACCAGGGCCGGTGCAAGGCTTCTAGGCGCCCTAGGCAAAGCTGCACAATAGTTTCCCTGCCTTCACCTACACCCAGTGTCGGACTGAGGCATAAAGGGCCCACCGGGGAGGATGCTGCTGTAGGGGATCATGCTTAAAGGTGTAGCCAGGTAACAGTGGGGGCGTAGCCAGCCACCACAGAGGTTTGGCTAACCATTACATGTTCTGTGCCCCTTGGTAAATATATAATAAACCAAATTATTGTGAAGTATAATGTAACATATGTATAATGCATAAATCCAGTGCACTAGGATAGTATGGAACTTGATCCCTAGAGGAGGAGCCAGGAGGAGGGCCCACAGGCAGTAGGGCCCACCAGTGGTTTCCCCTGTTCCCCTGTGGGCCAGTCCGACCCTGCCTATACCCTCCCCCCAGCTGCTCACATACTGTACACACATGACTTTTTAAATTAGTATTAGATTTATTTTTAGATTTACAACATAAATTATAGCAACAATAAATAACACTGTAACAGTAACATCAATAACCTTGGCAAAATTTACATTATTTTTTAAGTAAAAAAAACCTTCTGCATATGTCAGTAAAACGGCTTGAATTACCCCAATGGCAAGCTGGCACTTGCCTTTGGAATAATTATACATGGTGGCATCACACTATTATGACCACCTCCTACATGTGACGTTGGCAGCGCGTAGCCCATGAAGTATGTCACGTGTCGTACGCTGGCTTGGTGGGTATATAAGGTGTGTGATAGGCTGTCTGCACACATATCACTCATTGCTGTCATGGGTAAAAGGGGCGACTTATCAGAGTTGCATAAAGGGATGATTATCGGCTTTCAGGCCAAGGGTGGCAGTATTTCTGAAACAGCGGAGTGTATGACCTGTCCGCGTGCTGCTGAAGGCGTACTGTGACTGGATAAATGGCAAATAATTGACGTGGAAACTGCAGAGCACCACGTGCCACTGATGTGAGAGGTGAATGTTAACTATGAAGATGCGTGAGGGCCGTCCGACAAGCTACAATGGAGCAGCTCACCGTCATAATGAATCTGGGGCTAAAACGACAGCTAAGCCCTATAAAGCTGCTGTCCATGCTGCGCACAGCGGTTACACTGGCTTTTAGTCATAATACTGTGACTTGACCGTGTGTGTACATATATCTAGAGAGAGAGAGAGAGAGAGAGAGACTGTAGATATCGATAGATAGATAGAGAGAGAGATAGATATACACACACACACACTAGTCAACAGTTGCATATAATTGAGCGAAGCGATTGCCCTCCACTCAATGCTTTATCTACTTATTGCAAATCTACATAACACCCTATCAAACAACACACAAACCATCAAAATCAGGTTTGTCATTAAGGAGTAGTTACTCTCACAAAAAAATTGCTTAGCCGATTACCACTATATATATATATATATATATATACACACACACACACACACACACACATATACACACATACAATGCCGCCATCAGGTGGGGACTGCTGGGAGAATGCCGCCATCAGGTGGGGACTGCTGGGAGAATGCCGCCATCAGGTGGGGACTGCTGGGAGAATGCCGCCATCAGGTGGGGCCAGCCACACTAACACACATACACACAGGAGTGGGCACACTAACACATATACACACAGGACCAGTCACACTAACACACATACACACAGGTCTGGGCACTCTGACACACATACACACTAGATCGGGCAAATTGATACACATATAGAGGACTGGCCACACTGGCACATACTTATACAGGACTGGCCACACTGACAAACATACACATAGGACCGGCCACACTGACACATATACACACAGGTGCGGGAACACTGATACACATATAGAGAGGACCGGCCACACTGATACGTGTACATACAGGACTGACCAAACTGACAGATACAGCCCCTACAATAATCACACCACATCACCTCCCACAGCAGCATAAGCAAACTTACCAACTGTACATTGGCCTAGCCTCCTGTTCTTCCATGGCTGCTCAGCTCTTCCTGCCCAATGACAGCTTGCTCAGCTCCCCAGCAGTGGCACACACACCGCACAGCAGCCTGACGTGCGTGCACAGTTACACCTAAGTGTCAGCGAGAGGAGCTTAGGGGGGTTTGGTATGGTATGCCGGCTGCTGGGATCCCGGCGCTCAGTATACCGACACCAAGATCCCGGCAGCCAGAATGCCGATGGGGGAGGCATTTTTAGCATTCGGGATTCCAGTGTCAGCATGCTGACCACCGGGATCCTGAGCGCCAGCATACAAACTACATGCCTCTCTACCTGCCTCCCACAGCCAGCCAGCAAAGAAGCACAAAAACTGTACTGTATGTACATCAATATCTGTATGTGTGTGTGTGTGTGTGTATGTGTGTGTGTGTGTGTGTGTGTGTGTGTGTGTGTGTGTGTGTGTGTGTGTGTGTGTGTGTGTGTGTGTGTGTGTGTGTGTGTGTGTGTGTGTGTGTGTAGCTGGTGTTCGGCACTCCAGTTACATTAAGGTAATAAAAGCCGGGTGCCCTCCACAGACACATGTATACATTGGAAGTGGCAGCTACCACTGTTTGTATATATTGGAAGTAGTTGGCGGCACTCTCAGGCAATAATGGAATCCAAAACTGTATGACTTCAAGTCATACAGTTTTGGATTCTATTATTGCCTGAGAGTGCCGCCAACTACTTCCTATATATATATATATATATATATATAGAGAGAGAGAGAGAGAGAGAGAGAGAGAGATACATAAGGGACGTGCGGTGAGGTAAATTGCTCAGGAGCCACTGGCTAGCCCCAGAGCCAGATTTACATGCAATATATGAGCCAAAATGTACATCTGGGCATTATACACAGGTGCAGCAGTATAAACTCCTGGAAATTTGGTGAGTTTTGATCAGAGATATACGGAAAAGATAGACAGGTGAGGCACTGCCTCACCTGCCATAGACTTTTTACTCCAGAGTTTTGGCTATAAAAATTATAAGAATAATGCAAAGATATTTAAAACATATTTTTTGTATTTTTCATATACTTTATGCAGTCAAAACTCTGGCACAAACGTTAGTATGACAGGAAAGGCTCTGCCTCACCTGCCTCACCCCACCGCACGTCACTGATACATATATATATACAGTATATACACACACCCAAAAATTCAAATTTCATTAGTAACAGATAGGGGTACGGCTCTGGAGGTACATACTTCCGCCGCCGCCGCTACACCCTCCCCCCTTTAATCTCTCCCTGCGCTAGACTCCTGAGATCCCATGTGCCTCTTAAACATAAAAGGCATGTAGTAAGTTTAGAATGGATCATGAAGGGTAGGGGGGAAGAATATATGCGGGTATGCGGGCGGGGGGGATGGAGGCGCGGTGCGGCGGGCGGGCGGCAGGCAGCGTGGGGTAACATGCATATACAAGGGTGTATGCCGGATGCTGTGGGCGCAGAGGAGGGGAGGGGTGAGAAGGATGATTGCAGAGGAGGGAGCAGACACCGCACATAAGAGCCGATGGGTTACTTACACTGTCTGTCGCTGTGCTGCCGGCTGGCTGATAACAGTTGTGCGGCCGTCCCTGCTCCTCATCTCTCTTGTGCTCAGCTAAAATTATAATAAATTAAGTATTCTTTTAAAGACAGCGTGAGTCGTCGCCCTCTAGTGGCCGGCGCCCATAGGCAGCTGCCTAAAGCTGCCTAATGGTGGCGCCGGCCCTGTGCAGGACTATGGACGTTCCTGAATGAGGAGGAAGTTGACGTTGAGGGCGTTGGTGGTGTGGCTTGCAGGAGCTTGGGTACAGGAGGAATAAGGGATTTAGGTGTCAGTGGACTGCTTATGCTTTTACCCAAAGTTTCACAACTTGACACTGACTTCTGATGAATGCAAAGGGAGGATGTTCCTAGGTGGTTAACATCCTTACCCCTACTTATTACAGATTGACAGAGGCAACAGATGGCTTGACACCTGTTGTCCGGGTTTGTGGAGAAATAATTCCACACACTGAAGAAGTGGATTTTTTGGTAGTTTGCCCAGGCATCACAATGGGCTTCTTCGTCCTAAAGACAACAGGTGACTCCCCCGGTGCCTGACTTAAACAAACCACATCACCATCAGAATCCTCATTGTCAACTTCCTCCTCAGCGCCAGCAACACCCATATCCTCATCCTGGTATACTTCAACAGTGACATCTTCAATTTGAATATCAGGAACTGGACTGTGGGTGCTCCTTCCAGCACTTGCAGGGGGCGTGCAAATAGTAGAAGGAGCCACCTCTTCCCATCCAGTGTTGGAAAGGTCAGGCATCGCAACCGCCAACACACTTGGACTCTCCTTGGGGATTTGTGATACAATCTCAGAATGCACAGTTCTTTTCTGTGCTCTTTCCAGCGTAACTCTTTTAATTTTTCTAGCTGGAGGATGAGGGCTTCCATCATCATGTGAAGCTGAACCACTAGCTATGAATATAGGCCAGGGCCACAGCCATTCCTTGCCACGTGTAGTAAATGGCATATTGGCAAGTTTACGTTTCTTCTCAGACGATTTAAATTAACTTTTTTGGATCTTTTTACTGAACTTTGGCTTTTTGTATTTTACATGCCCTCTACTATCACATTGGACATCAGCCTTGGCAGACGACGTTGATGGCAATTCATTGTCTATGTCATGGCTAGTGGCAGCAGCTTCAGCACTAGAAGGAAGTGGTTCTTCTTGATCTTTCCCTATTTTATCCTCAAAATTTTTGTTCTCCATTATTTTTTGGGACTTATATGAGACAAAGGGGGTCATTCCAAGTTGATCGCTAGTGAAAAATGTTCACAGCGCAGCGATTAAGTGAAAAAGCGGCACTTCTGAGCATGCGTATGCGGCGCAGTGCACACGCGCGACGTACTTTCACAATGTGCGATGTATTTTTACTAGTGATGAGCGGGTTCGGTTCCTCGGAATCCGAACCCGCCCGAACTTCACCCTTTTTTGCACGGGTCCGAGCAGACTCAGATCCTCCCGCCTTGCTCGGTTAACCCGAGCGCGCCCGAACATCATCATCCCGCTGTCGGATTCTCGCGAGACTCGGATTCTATATAAGGAGCCGCGCGTCGCCGCCATTTTCACACGTGCATTGAGATTGATAGGGAGAGGACGTGGCTGGCGTCCTCTCCGTTATAGTAGAACTTAGTTAGTTATAAATTGTGGGGAGGATTGGGGACGGGGAGCAGCTGTTAGGGAGTACAGTACAGGGTTTTGAGTTTAATCCGTTGTTTCTCTGCCTGAAAAAAAAAACGCTCCACCAATCCATATCTGTGCTCACTCAGTGTGCTGCACTGCTGCATGGTATATCTGTGCTGAGTGCACTGCTCACACTGCCTAATTGTGGGGACTGGGGAGCAGTTATAGCAGGAGTACAGTCAGTGCACACTGCACAGTTTTGCTGACAGTGACCACCAGTCCAGTATATGTTTGTCTGCCTGAAAAACACTGTGGTGTTTTTTTTTTCTTTCTTCATACTAGTTTACCAGTCTGCTGACACTGTCCACCAGGTCCGTTATACAGTATATTATATTTATATATAAGCACTAAGCAGCAGTACGGAAGGCCACGGCTGTACCTACCTCTGTGTCGACTCGTCACTCGTCGTCCATAAGTATAAGTAATACTATCCATCCATCTACATTGTATACCTGTGGTGTTTTTTTTTTCTTTCTTCATACTAGTTTAGCAGTCTGCTGCTGACACTGTCCACCAGGTCCGTTATACAGTATATTATATTTATATATAAGCACTTAAGCAGCAGTACGGTAGGCCACGGCTGTACCTACCTCTGTGTCGACTCGTCACTCGTCGTCCATAAGTATAAGTAATACTATCCATCCATCTACATTGTATACCTGTGGTGTTTTTTTTTCTTTCTTCATACTAGTTTAGCAGTCTGCTGCTGACACTGTCCACCAGGTCCGTTATACAGTATATTATATTTATATATAAGCACTTAAGCAGCAGTACGGTAGGCCACGGCTGTACCTACCTCTGTGTCGACTCGTCACTCGTCGTCCATAAGTATAAGTAATACTATCCATCCACCCATCTACATTGTATACCTGTGGTGTTTTTTTTTTCTTTCTTCATACTAATTTAGCAGTCTGCTGCTGACACTGTCCACCAGGTCCGTTATACAGTATATTATATTTATATATAAGCACTAAGCAGCAGTACGGTAGGCCACGGCTGTACCTACCTCTGTGTCGACTCGTCACTCGTCGTCCATAAGTATAAGTAATACTATCCATCCATCTACATTGTATACCTGTGGTGTTTTTTTTTTCTTTCTTCATACTAGTTTAGCAGTCTGCTGCTGACACTGTCCACCAGGTCCGTTATACAGTATATTATATTTATATATAAGCACTAAGCAGCAGTACGGTAGGCCACGGCTGTACCTACCTCTGTGTCGACTCGTCACTCGTCGTCCATAAGTATAAGTAATACTATCCATCCATCTACATTGTATACCTGTGGTGTTTTTTTTTTTTTTTCTTCATACTAGTTTAGCAGTCTGCTGCTGACACTGTCCACCAGGTCCGTTATACAGTATATTATATTTATATATAAGCACTAAGCAGCAGTACGGTAGGCCACGGCTGTACCTACCTCTGTGTCGACTCGTCACTCGTCGTCCATAAGTATAAGTAATACTATCCATCCATCTACATTGTATACCTGTGGTGTTTTTTTTTTCTTTCTTCATACTAGTTTAGCAGTCTGCTGCTGACACTGTCCACCAGGTCCGTTATACAGTATATTATATTTATATATAAGCACTTAAGTAGCAGTACGGTAGGCCACGGCTGTACCTACCTCTGTGTCGACTCGTCACTCGTCGTCCATAAGTATAAGTAATACTATCCATCCATCTACATTGTATACCTGTGGTGTTTTTTTTTTCTTTCTTCATACTAGTTTAGCAGTCTGCTGCTGACACTGTCCACCAGGTCCGTTATACAGTATATTATATTTATATATAAGCACTAAGCAGCAGTACGGTAGGCCACGGCTGTACCTACCTCTGTGTCGACTCGTCACTCGTCGTCCATAAGTATAAGTAATACTATCCATCCATCTACATTGTATACCTGTGGTGTTTTTTTTTCTTTCTTCATACTAGTTTAGCAGTCTGCTGCTGACACTGTCCACCAGGTCCGTTATACAGTATATTATATTTATATATAAGCACTAAGCAGCAGTACGGTAGGCCACGGCTGTACCTACCTCTGTGTCGACTCGTCACTCGTCGTCCATAAGTATAAGTAATACTATCCATCCATCTACATTGTATACCTGTGGTGTTTTTTTTTCTTTCTTCATACTAGTTTAGCAGTCTGCTGCTGACACTGTCCACCAGGTCCGTTATACAGTATAATATATTTATATATAAGCACTTAAGCAGCAGTACGGTAGGCCACGGCTGTACCTACCTCTGTGTCGACTCGTCACTCGTCGTCCATAAGTATAAGTAATACTATCCATCCATCTACATTGTATACCTGTGGTGTTTTTTCTTTCTTTCTTCATACTAGTTTAGCAGTCTGCTGCTGACACTGTCCACCTGGTCCGTTATACAGTATATTATATTTATATATAAGCACTAAGCAGCAGTACGGAAGGCCACGGCTGTACCTACCTCTGTGTCGACTCGTCACTCGTCGTCCATAAGTATAAGTAATACTATCCATCCATCTACATTGTATACCTGTGGTGTTTTTTTTTTTTTCTTCATACTAGTTTAGCAGTCTGCTGCTGACACTGTCCCCCAGGTCCGTTATACAGTATATTATATTTATATATAAGCACTAAGCAGCAGTACGGTAGGCCACGGCTGTACCTACCTCTGTGTCGACTCGTCACTCGTCGTCCATAAGTATAAGTAATACTATCCATCCATCTACATTGTATACCTGTGGTGTTTTTTTTTTCTTTCTTCATACTAGTTTAGCAGTCTGCTGCTGACACTGTCCACCAGGTCCGTTATACAGTATATTATATTTATATATAAGCACTTAAGTAGCAGTACGGTAGGCCACGGCTGTACCTACCTCTGTGTCGACTCGTCACTCGTCGTCCATAAGTATAAGTAATACTATCCATCCATCTACATTGTATACCTGTGGTGTTTTTTTTTTCTTTCTTCATACTAGTTTAGCAGTCTGCTGCTGACACTGTCCACCAGGTCCGTTATACAGTATATTATATTTATATATAAGCACTAAGCAGCAGTACGGTAGGCCACGGCTGTACCTACCTCTGTGTCGACTCGTCACTCGTCGTCCATAAGTATAAGTAATACTATCCATCCATCTACATTGTATACCTGTGGTGTTTTTTTTTCTTTCTTCATACTAGTTTAGCAGTCTGCTGCTGACACTGTCCACCAGGTCCGTTATACAGTATAATATATTTATATATAAGCACTTAAGCAGCAGTACGGTAGGCCACGGCTGTACCTACCTCTGTGTCGACTCGTCACTCGTCGTCCATAAGTATAAGTAATACTATCCATCCATCTACATTGTATACCTGTGGTGTTTTTTTTTCTTTCTTCATACTAGTTTAGCAGTCTGCTGCTGACACTGTCCACCAGGTCCGTTATACAGTATAATATATTTATATATAAGCACTTAAGCAGCAGTACGGTAGGCCACGGCTGTACCTACCTCTGTGTCGACTCGTCACTCGTCGTCCATAAGTATAAGTAATACTATCCATCCATCTACATTGTATACCTGTGGTGTTTTTTCTTTCTTTCTTCATACTAGTTTAGCAGTCTGCTGCTGACACTGTCCACCAGGTCCGTTATACAGTATATTATATTTATATATAAGCACTAAGCAGCAGTACGGTAGGCCACGGCTGTACCTACCTCTGTGTTGTCACTCATCGTCCATAAGTATAAGTAATACTATACTATCCATCCATCTACATTGTATACCTGTGGTGGCTTTTAGTTGTGCGCAAAATATGGAGAACAAAAATGTGGAGGTTAAAAAAATAGGGAAAGATCAAGATCCACTTCCACCTCGTGCTGAAGCTGCTGCCACTAGTCATGGCCGAGATGATGAAATGCCATCAACGTCGTCTGCCAAGGCCGATGCCCAATGTCATAGTACAGAGCATGTAAAATCCAAAACACAAAAGATCAGTAAAAAAATGACCCAAAAATCAAAATTAAAAGCGTCTGAGGAGAAGCGTAAACTTGCCAATATGCCATTTACGACACGGAGTGGCAAGGAACGGCTGAGGCCCTGGCCTATGTTCATGGCTAGTGGTTCAGCTTCACATGAGGATGGAAGCACTCATCCTCTCGCTAGAAAAAAGAAAAGACTAGCGGCAAAAGCACAGCAAAGAACTGTGCGTTCTTCGAAATCACAAATCCCAAAGGAGAGTCCAATTGTGTCGGTTGCGATGCCTGACCTTCCCAACACTGGACGGGAAGAGCTTGCGCCTTCCACCATTTGCACGCCCCCTGCAAGTGTTGAAAGGAGCACCCGCAGTCCAGTACCTGATAGTGAAATTGAAGATGTCAGTGTTGAAGTACACCAGGATGAGGATATGGGTGTTGCTTGGGCTGGGGAGGAAATTGACAAGGAGGATTCTGATGGTGAGGTGGTTTGTTTAAGTCAGGCACCCGGGGAGACACCTGTTGTCCGTGGGAGGAATATGGCCATTGACATGCCTGGTGAAAATACCAAAAAAATCAGCTCTTCAGTGTGGAAGTATTTCAACAGAAATGCGGACAACAGGTGTCAAGCCGTGTGTTGCCTTTGTCAAGCTGTAATAAGTAGGGGTAAGGACGTTAACCACCTCGGAACATCCTACCTTATACGTCACCTGCAGCGCATTCATAATAAGTCAGTGACAAGTTCAAAAACTTTGGGCGACAGCGGAAGCAGTCCACTGACCAGTAAATCCCTTCCTCTTGTAACCAAGCTTGCGCAAACCACACCACCAACTCCCTCAGTGTCAATTTCCTCCTTACCCAGGAAAGCCAATAGTCCTGCAGGCCATGTCACTGGCAAGTCTGACGAGTCCTCTCCTGCCTGGGATTCCTCCGATGCATCCTTGAGTGTAACGCCTACTGCTGCTGGCGCTGCTGTTGTTGCTGCTGGGAGTCGATCGACATCCCAGAGGGAAAGTCGGAAGACCACTTGTACTACTTCCAGTAAGCAATTGACTGTCCAACAGTCCTTTGCGAGGAAGATGAAATATCACAGCAGTCATCCTGCTGCAAAGCGGATAACTGAGGCCTTGACAACTATGTTGGTGTTAGAGGTGCGTCCGGTATCCGCCGTTAGTTCACAGGGAACTAGACAATTTATTGAGGCAGTGTGCCCCCGTTACCAAATACCATCTAGGTTCCACTTCTCTAGGCAGGCGATACCGAGAATGTACACGGACGTCAGAAAAAGACTCACCGGTGTCCTAAAAAATGCAGTTGTACCCAATGTCCACTTAACCACGGACATGTGGACAAGTGGAGCAGGGCAGACTCAGGACTACATGACTGTGACAGCCCACTGGGTAGATGTATTGCCTCCCGCTGCAAGAACAGCAGCGGCGGCACCAGTAGCAGGATCTCGCAAACGCCAACTCGTTCCTAAGCAGGCTACGCTTTGTATCACCGCTTTCCAGAATACGCACACAGCTGAAAACCTCTTACGGCAACTGAGGAAGATCATCGCAGAATGGCTTACCCCAATTGGACTCTCCTGGGGATTTGTGGCATCGGACAACGCCAGCAATATTGTGCGCGCATTAAATCTGGGCAAATTCCAGCACGTCCCATGTTTTGCACATACCTTGAATTTGGTGGTGCAGAATTATTTTAAAAACGAAAGGGGCGTGCAAGAGATGCTGTCGGTGGCCAGAAGAATTGCGGGCCACTTTCGGCGTGCAGGCACCGCGTACAGAAGACTGGAGCACCACCAAAAAAACCTGAACCTGCCCTGCCATCATCTGAATACAATATAGGCAAAGGAGGGGGAATGCACCTGACTCAAGCGCAGTGGAGAATGATTTCAACGTTGTGCAAGGTTCTGCTGCCCTTTGAACTTGCCACACGTGAAGTCAGTTCAGACACTGCCAGCCTGAGTCAGGTCATTCCCCTCATCAGGCTTTTGCAGAAGAAGCTGGAGGCATTGAAGGAGGAGCTAAAACAGAGCGATTCCGCTAGGCATGTGGGACTTGTGGATGGAGCCCTTCATTCGCTTAACCAGGATTCACGTGTGGTCAATCTGTTGAAATCAGAGCACTACATTTTGGCCACCGTGCTCGATCCTAGATTTAAAACCTACGTTGGATCTCTCTTTCCGGCAGACACAAGTCTGCAGGGGTTCAAAGAACTGCTGGTGAGAAAATTGTCAAGTCAAGCGGAACGCGACCTGTCAACATCTCCTCCTTCACATTCTCCAGCAACTGGGGGTGCGAGGAAAAGGCTACGAATTCCGAGCCCACCCACTGGCGGTGATGCAGGGCAGTCTGGAGCGACTGCTGATGCTGACATCTGGTCCGGACTAAAGGACCTGCCAACGATTACTGACATGTCGTCTACTGTCACTGCATATGATTCTCTCACCATTGAAAGAATGGTGGAGGATTATATGAGTGACCGCATCCAAGTAGGCACGTCAGACAGTCCGTATGTATACTGGCAGGGAAAAGAGGCAATTTGGAGGCCCTTGCACAAACTGGCTTTATTCTACCTAAGTTGCCCTCCCTCCAGTGTGTACTCCAAAAGAGTGTTTAGTGCCGCCGCTCACCTTGTCAGCAATCGGCGTACGAGGTTACTTCCAGAAAATGTGGAGAAGATGATGTTCATTAAAATGAATTAATTATGAATGAATCCATGGAGACATTCACCAGCAGCAATTGCCTCCAGAAAGTACACGGGGATCTGAGATGGTGGATTCCAGTGGGGACGAATTAATAATCTGTGAGGAGGGGGATGTACACAGTGAAAGGGGTGATGAATCGGACGATGATGATGAGGTGGACATCTTGCCTCTGTAGAGCCAGTTTGTGCAAGGAGAGATTGCTTCTTTTTTGGTGGGGGCCCAAACCAACCAGTCATTTCAGTCACAGTCGTGTGGCAGACCCTGTCGCTGAAATGATGGGTTGGTTAAAGTGTGCATGTCCTGTTTATACAACATAAGGGTGGGTGCCTCCCACCCACCCTTATGTTGTATAAACAGGACATGCACACTTTAACCAACCCATCATTTCAGCGACAGGACAATTCCATCTTGCACCTCTTTTTTCTTTTTTTCTTCTTTGCGTCATGTGCTGTTTGGGGAGTATTTTTTGGAAGGGCCATCCTGCCTGACACTGCAGTACCACTCCTAGATGGGCCAGGTGTTTGTGTCGGCCACTAGGGTCGCTTAGCTTACTCACACAGCTACCTCATTGCGCCTCTTTTTTTCTTTGCGTCATGTGCTGTTTGGGGAGTATTTTTTGGAAGGGCCATCCTGCCTGACACTGCAGTGTCACTCCTAGATGGGCCAGGTGTTTGTGTCGGCCACTAGGGTCGCTTAGCTTACTCACACAGCTACCTCATTGCGCCTCTTTTTTTCTTTGCGTCATGTGCTGTTTGGGGAGTATTTTTTGGAAGGGCCATCCTGCCTGACACTGCAGTGCCACTCCTAGATGGGCCAGGTGTTTGTGTCGGCCACTAGGGTCGCTTAGCTTACTCATACAGCTACCTCATTGCGCCTCTTTTTTTTCTTTGCGTCATGTGCTGTTTGGGGAGTATTTTTTGGAAGGGACATCCTGCCTGACACTGCAGTGCCACTCCTAGATGGGCCAGGTGTTTGTGTCGGCCACTAGGGTCGCTTAGCTTACTCACACAGCTAACTCATTGCGCCTCTTTTTTTCTTTACGTCATGTGCTGTTTGGGGAGTATTTTTTGGAAGGGCCATCCTGCCTGACACTGCAGTGCCACTCCTAGATGGGCCAGGTGTTTGTGTCGGCCACTTGGGTCGCTTAGCTTAGCCATACAGCGACCTCGGTGCAAATTTTAGGACTAAAAATAATATTGTGAGGTGTGAGGTGTTCAGAATAGACTGAAAATGAGTGGAAATTATGGTCATTGAGGTTAATAATACTATGGGATCAAAATGACCCCCAAATTCTATGATTTAAGCTGTTTTTTAGTGTTTTTTGAAAAAAACACCCGAATCCGACAAAAAAATTCGGTGAGGTTTTGCCAAAACGCGTTCGAACCCAAAACACGGCCACGGAACCGAACCCAAAACCAAAACACAAAACCCGAAAAATTTCAAGTGCACATCCCTAATTTTTACACAAGGTTTAGCGAAGCTTTTCAGTCACAATGGCAGACACAGAGTGATTGACAGGAAAGGGCGTGTTTGTGACGTCAAATCCGGAATCGAATGGTCTGAAGTGATCGCAAGCACTGAGTAGGTCTGGAGCTACTCTAAAACTGCACAATTTTTTTTGTAGCCGCTCTGCGATCCTTTTGTTCGCACTTCTACTAAGCTAAAATACACTCCCAGAGGGCGGCGGCTTAGTATTTGCACGACTGCTAAAAACTGCTAGCGAGCGATCAACTCGGAATGACCCCAATATGCGGCACAGGAATGACTGGAATGACTGATGAGACAGGACACTACCACAGCTCTGATGCAGCACAACACAACAATACTGTAAAAGACTTGTGGTTGTTATTATTATTATTATACGGCAGCAGTGGACATATAGCAGCAGCGTATATCGTCACTGGAATGACTGATGAGACAGGACACTACCACTGGTCTGATGCAACACAACACAACACAACACAACAATACTGTAAGAGACTTGTGGTTGTTGTTATTATTATTATACGGCAGCAGTGGACATATAGCAGCAGCGTATATCGTCACTGGAATGACTGATGAGACAGGACACTACCACTGGTCTGATGCAGCAGAACACAGTCAACAACACTTTATACAGCTACACTGGCAGGAGAGGACACCAACACTGTGACTACCTGGACTGATGCAGCACAATACACTGTGACTACACTGGACTGGACTGAGCAGCACAACACAGAACAAGACTTGCCACCCCACTTTCCCGCCCCCACACAGACACTGGAGGACGGAGACATGTCCTCTCACTACACTCTCCGAGACTGGAGTGAAAATGGCCACGACGTGCGGCTCCTTATATGAAATCCAAATCCCGCGAGAATCCGACAGCGGGATGATGATGTTTTGCCAAGCTCAGGTTTTCCCGCCTGACTCGGATCCAGGCTCGGAAGGCTAAGTCCGGTAGGGTTCAGTTCTCTGAGAACCGAACCCGCTCATCTCTAATATAAACATAATTTGCTTAATTTAACATGTTTTTCTAAATTTCTCAATAAGAAACTTCTGGCCTAGGGATACCGTGAAAAAAATCCTAACACTCTAGGGCGCCGTGATTCAAAAAAGTTTGGGAACCACTGTCCTAGCACTTTACATTTATATTTTCTTGAGTGTATAGTTTTTCCAGTTTTCATCACCCATCAAAACCACGAAAAGATTGATGAAACCCATAAACCAAGCCAACAAGATTTCAAGATCACCACACACTCCACATGAAATAATGAAAAATATCAACACTATCACACAATTTTACACTCTGACAAAGTCACTCAGTAAGTATATTAGTAACAAAAGGTGTTGGAATGAGAGGGGTTACAGTAGTTTGAAAAGAAACACACTAATTTCCCAGCACACACCTAAAAAAAAAAAAAAAAAAAAGACTAATTTGTGGTCTCTCAATTAACAGTTAAAAGTGGCTCAGGTTGTGCAGCTGGAGATTGCACCAATCTGTCACGGTGATTTCACTCTTGTGGTCTCCCTGTTTAGTACAAGCATTCTCAGGCTATCCTGGATTTTGTTTGGAGGCTTTTCTGCCCATTTTTAATCATTAGAGCACACACTGTAAATTCTATTTAATCCCCATTAAAACTATTCAAAACATCTGCTTGCTTTCTAATACATAATTGGTAAAATTGGTATAGTAAAAAAAAAAAAATCACTTGATTTAGGAATAAAATTGCTATTTATTAAAGAGCATTAGTACTCAGGAAAAGTTGCCAGCACTCTATAAGGAAGGTGCTGGAAGTTAGGAAAAGGTGTCGGTACTCAGAAGGAAAGGTGGTGGTCCCCAGATGAAAAAGTGGTGGTACAGTTACAGATTGATAAAAGATGGAGCATTGGTACTCAAGAGAAGGTGCCGGTACTCTGTAAGGAAGGTTCTGGAAGTCAGGAAAAGGTGTCGGTACTCAAAAGGAAAGGTGGCTGTCCCCAGATGAAAAAGTGGTGGTACAGTTACAGATTGATAAAAGATTTATAATAGTTTCCATATTCTGAAGTTTAAAGCAATGGGATTGGTCAACAAGAAGTGAATTACAAATCAATGCAGTCAGACTTGTGTAAAATAAACAATTGAAGAGATCATTGTAACAATGAAAATCGTGTATGAAAAGAATAATACATGTTTTTGGAACAGTATCACAATGCATTCATATACAGACACCTAAATAGTACATCTGTGACATCACAATGCATTTCCTGACTTCCAGCACCTTCCTTACTGAGTACAGGCACCTTTTCCTGAGTACCAACACCATTCCTCCTGAGTACTGACACCTTTCCTACTGAGTTCCGGCACCTTTCCTACTGAGTACTGGCAATCTTCCTTCTGAATATCGGCATCTTTCCTTCTAAGTAACAACACATTTCCATCTGAGTACTGGTATCTTTCCATCATGAGTACCAACACCTTTCCTACTGAGTTGCACCACCTTTGCTTCTGAGTACCAGCCCATTTTGTTTGGAGTACCAGCATCGTTCCTGCTGAGTAGCGGCACCTTTTCTTCTGAGTACTGGCATCTTCTGAGTGCCAGCAACTTTTCTACTGAGAAGCACCACCTTTCCTTCTGAGTACCCACCCCTTTTGTTTGGAGTACCAGCATATTTCCTTCTGAGTAGTGGTACCTTTCCTTCTGAGTGCCAGCATCTCTCCTACTGAGTAGCTGCACCTTTCCTTCTGAGTACGGGCACCATTCTTTCTGAGTAGCGGCACCTTTCCTACAGAGTAGCACCACCTTTCCAACTGAGTAGCACCACCACCTTTTCTACTTTGTACTGATACCTTTTGTTTGGACATCTTTCCTTCTAAGTACAGACACCTTTCCTTCTAAGTACCAACACCTTTCCATCTGAGTACTGGCATCTTTCCATCTGAGTACCAGCACCTTTCCTACTGAGTTGCACCACCTTTGCTTCTGAGTACCGGCCCCAATATGGAGACTGGCTACACCCCTAAACATGAGCCCCTAATACTACATTACGGTGGGTCCTTAATGCCCAGTCCAACACTGAGAAAGATCCTATGAACGCAGATCTTACAAACACATATCAGAAGTCTGGGGATAGAGTGAAGTTTGGTGGGAACCATATACCATCTCCTATATACATTTGTGCATTTTCTGTCACCGTATTACTAAATGAAGACTTAGCAATCCTATGGCGCACATGCGCCCATTCTTTCCCATCTTGCGAGGGAAAAATCTTTCCCAGGTCACATTCTCAGGCTTGTACAACTGATTCTGCTTTGTCATGCGGAGTTAGGACAATGCTATTGTACAATACAGACATAGGTCCCCTCCCTTCAGGTTTATATGCGCCTCTGCTTTCAAATAAGGTTAAGACTCAATGTTTAAAAGTTTTAATTTGAATGCATCCTTTTAATTAGAGGTAATAAAACTGGTGGGTGGGCAGAAAGCTGCATCATGAGAGTGATTACTACATTAGAAAACATTAACCGCAAGGGTGCATAGGTCTCTTGCCTCTGCATGCCATCATTATACTGCACTTGATGTGAATGCTCTGATCCATCACTGAAAGCACAAGGGGCTGCAAGCCTAGTTCATGATCATACGCAATGCTGAATGTATACGTGAATATCGGCAGACTGTGTATGTGTAGCTATCGCACTGCGCACACGCCAAGGTGCCTTTTAAAATGCTGCATGCATTCCGAATTCATACGCAGTGTGATTGACAGGAAGGGACCGTTTGGTGAAGGTAATGGAAAGTGGATGCAAAATCGCAGGCGTGTCATGTCTGTTTTGGGGGCGTGTACCTGCCTTAAGCTGCGATCTTGTATGCAGTGAAACATGGCTCCAGCGTAGCTACTGTCGCGGCCAGTCTGCGTAGCCATAAACTCACTCGGCGAGCTGATGTTCCTCAGTATTGCATCGGTACTGTGTGTCTGTATACAGTTGCTGAGAACTTTGCGATGGCCCCAGTGGGCGTCTCTATTCTTTTTTGGGCCTCAGCTTCACTAGCGATGATTAGCAAGTTCGTAGGCGAAAAAATTGCAGCTGCGTAGGTATGTCCGTACAAGCTTGAATTAGAGGTAGTGTGTGTGCAACTCATAATACAGGCTCAGTGCAAAGATTGTTTACTGAAAACCATGTTATGAAGCACATATACACTTAAGCTGGGTACACACTTATAGATATATCTGCAGATCAATAGATCTGCAGACATATATGTAGACAGATCAGGCAGTGTGTCCGGCATACACACTGCCCGGTCTGTCATGGCTGACGTCACAACTGGGCGGACACTTACATGCTCCCACCCAGTTGTGCTGTCAATCACCGCACCGGATTGTGCAGCGAGTGTCCGTGCGGTCAGTCGGCTGATCACCCATACATACAGAACGATGTGCTGCACAGCGATGTGATATGAAGTGGTTCACAGACATATAGCTGGAACACACTAGCCGATGGACCCGCAATTGAATGGCCAATATATATCGGCCAATGTGTAGCCAGCATTACAGGCATCTCTCAGCTTTGCCGATATATCGCCCAATGTGTAGCCAGCATTACAGGCATCTCTCAGCTTTGCCGATATATCGCCCAATGTGTAGCCAGCATTACAGGCATCTCTCAGCTTTGCCGATATATCGGCCAATGTGTAGCCAGCATTACAGGCATCTCTCAGCTTTGCCGATATATCGGCCAATGTGTAGCCAGCATTACAGGCATCTCTAAGCTTTAAAAACAAACAAAACAAAAAACATATTTGATGAGTGTGCTATAATTACAAATAGTTTCTTTCCCCAGGATAACAAATTCATATTTACAAGGAATGTTCAGTGTTCAACAACGTTGTAATAGGATGTGGTTTGAAATCTGTTGATTGTTTGGTTCTCTAAATGTCATTGTGCATATACATATTAGGGTATGGAAGCAGTAGCACAGCTGCTGTGTATTTGTAAGCAGTGTTTGTGCTAAAATATGCAAAAGCAGCAGGAGGCGTCTAGTAGTAAGTCAGTTATTGTACGCATGCACACCTCCCAAATTTCTAAATGCCAAGGTCGGGACGCTTGCATGGCGTAGTCGCATGCGACCCAGAATGGGGGCGTGGCATAGGGTGACAGGGGCATGGCCTTGACTGAGTTGGCGTGGTCAAGAGTTACGGAACATTTTTTCGGCATTTTGGGGCGTGCCCAGCACTCTCCGAGCAGCTGGGAAGCCCCCTGCTCCCCTCCCAGCATTGAATAAATGCCGTGCACATCTATTCAGAGATCACCCGCTGCTTTGCAGAGCAGATCAGTGGGTGATCAAAGTCTCCCCAACTGCCCCCATGCCCGTGGGACACTGTGACCAGCAGGAGGGACAGTGGGACAGTGTCCGAATAGCGGGACTGTCCCGGGGAAATCGGGACAGTTGGGAGGTATGCGCATTTGTGATGCATTGCTGCATTCCAAGACACAGTTTTGGGTCATCTGCGTGAATATCAGATATCTGAGTAATCAGGTTACTCAGGAAACCCGGTGAGTTCACGCTGCCAGGGCCAGTGACACTGTTTAGGAGATTGGGGCCATTGGCTTTGTCACACCCAGAAAATGGGTCTGACACAACAATGTGGTCACCGTCACCAAATGATAGCAGCATGTCAATCATGCCACAGCTTAGGGGGCACTGCGATTGTCATCACAGATACAGGTAGCAAATAAGCGTCTAGCAAACAGAGCAGTTGAAATTGGAAATTTGTACAAATTAATAAATCAATAAAAATTTCCCAAATTTGGCTTCTATGAACCAAACTGTGCAGAAAATACTTGCAGGATAAAGGCTGCTCAGTGTTAACAAAAAGACAGTGATCTAGGTCCTGATTCAGAGATGAAGACAAATGCTGTCACAGCTGCAATCCTGTAAACAGTGGATATGCAGATGTTGCAGCCGCTGGGATTTGTATTAGGATGCCCACTGGTGGAATCTCAGAACCAGCGCTTCTGTGTGAAGATGCACATCAGCTGATAATCAACCTTCTATATAACTCTACGTTACCACAGCATGGTCATCAGAAGTAAGTCATTATAAATGCATATGCGATCGCGGTTGCAAGCTGTGACATGCACCTGAAATGGTCGCAACACACCTGTTGCTGCCCACAAATGCTCCATGAATGTCCATCACTGCAAATAAATCTTCTTTGTGACCACTGTTGCAATGTCATCGCAGCTCATGCACACTTGTTGTCAGGCTACAATTGCTCAATTGCAGTGTTGAGTCCAACTCTGAATCAGGCCATACAACATAATTGCCTCCACCCAGTATGTAGAGTCAGTGTTGGACTGGGGCATGTAGGGCCCACCAGGGAAATGCAGTGGTAGGGGCACATTTTAGGGTTGTGGCCAGTCTGCAGAGGGTGTGTGGCCTGCCACCTCATTGGTTTGACTAACCATTACAGAGTGCAATGTCTGGGCCCCTTCATAAATTTATACAGTATATTCAGCTGCTGCATGCATGATAATGTGCCACATTAATAACAGATTAATAACAGCAATGCACCGTAGAAAATACTAGAGATGTGCACTTGAAATTTTTCGGGTTTTGTGTTTTGGTTTTGGGTTCGGTTCCGCGGCCGTGTTTTGGGTTCGACCGCGTTTTGGCAAAACCTCACCGAATTTTTTTTGTCGGATTCGGGTGTGTTTTGGATTCGGGTGTTTTTTTCAAAAAACACTAAAAAACAGCTTAAATCATAGAATTTGGGGGTCATTTTGATTCCAAAGTATTATTAACCTCAAAAACCATAATTTCCACTCATTTTCAGTCTATTCTGAATACCTCACACCTCACAATATTATTTTTAGTCCTAAAATTTGCACCGAGGTCGCTGGATGACTAAGCTAAGCGACCCTAGTGGCCGACACAAACACCTGGCCCATCTAGGAGTGGCACTGCAGTGTCACGCAGGATGGCCCTTCCAAAAAACACTCCCCAAACAGCACATGACGCAAAGAAAAAAAGAGGCGCAATGAGGTTGCTGTGTGAGTAAGCTAAGCGACCCTAGTGGCCGACACAAACACCTGGCCCATCTAGGAGTGGCACTGCAGTGTCACGCAGGATGGCCCTTCCAAAAAACACTCCCTAAACAGCACATGACGCAAAGAAAAAAAGAGGCGCAATGAGGTAGCTGTGTGAGTAAGCTAAGCGACCCTAGTGGCCGACACAAACACCTGGCCCATCTAGGAGTGGCACTGCAGTGTCACGCAGGATGGCCCTTCCAAAAAACACTCCCCAAACAGCACATGACGCAAAGAAAAAAAGAGGCGCAATGAGGTAGCTGTGTGAGTAAGATAAGCGACCCTAGTGGCCGACACAAACACCTGGCCCATCTAGGAGTGGCACTGCAGTGTCACGCAGGATGGCCCTTCCAAAAAACACTCCCCAAACAGCACATGACGCAAAGAAAAATGAAAGAAAAAAGAGGTGCAAGATGGAATTGTCCTTGGGCCCTCCCACCCACCCTTATGTTGTATAAACAGGACATGCACACTTTAACCAACCCATCATTTCAGTGACAGGGTCTGCCACACGACTGTGACTGAAATGACGGGTTGGTTTGGACCCCCACCAAAAAAGAAGCAATTAATCTCTCCTTGCACAAACTGGCTCTACAGAGGCAAGATGTCCACCTCATCATCATCCTCCGATATATCACCGTGTACATCCCCCTCCTCACAGATTATCAATTCGTCCCCACTGGAATCCACCATCTCAGCTCCCTGTGTACTTTGTGGAGGCAATTGCTGCTGGTCAATGTCTCCACGGAGGAATTGATTATAATTCATTTTAATGAACATCATCTTCTCCACATTTTCTGGAAGTAACCTCGTACGCCGATTGCTGACAAGGTGAGCGGCGGCACTAAACACTCTTTCGGAGTACACACTTGTGGGAGGGCAACTTAGGTAGAATAAAGCCAGTTTGTGCAAGGGCCTCCAAATTGCCTCTTTTTCCTGCCAGTATAAGTACGGACTGTCTAACGTGCCTACTTGGATGCGGTCACTCATATAATCCTCCACCATTCTTTCAATGGGGAGAGAATCATATGCAGTGACAGTAGACGACATGTCCGTAATCGTTGTCAGGTCCTTCAGTCCGGACCAGATGTCAGCATCAGCAGTCGCTCCAGACTGCCCTGCATCACCGCCAGCGGGTGGGCTCGGAATTCTGAGCCTTTTCCTCGCACCCCCAGTTGCGGGAGAATGTGAAGGAGGAGATGTTGACAGGTCGCGTTCCGCTTGACTTGACAATTTTCTCACCAGCAGGTCTTTGAACCCCAGCAGACTTGTGTCTGCCGGAAAGAGAGATCCAAGGTAGGTTTTAAATCTAGGATCGAGCACGGTGGCCAAAATGTAGTGATCTGATTTCAACAGATTGACCACCCGTGAATCCTTGTTAAGCGAATTAAGGGCTCCATCCACAAGTCCCACATGCCTAGCGGAATCGCTCCGTGTTAGCTCCTCCTTCAATGTCTCCAGCTTCTTCTGCAAAAGCCTGATGAGGGGAATGACCTGACTCAGGCTGGCAGTGTCTGAACTGACTTCACGTGTGGCAAGTTCAAAGGGCAGCAGAACCTTGCACAACATTGAAATCATTCTCCACTGCGCTTGAGACAGGTGCATTCCACCTCCTATATCGTGCTGAATTGTATAGGCTTGAATGGCCTTTTGCTGCTCCTCCAACCTCTGAAGCATATATAGGGTTGAATTCCACCTCGTTACCACTTCTTGCTTCAGATGATGGCAGGGCAGGTTCAGGCGTTTTTGGTGTTGCTCCAGTCTTCTGTACGTGGTGCCTGTACGCCGAAAGTGTCCCGCAATTCTTCTGGCCACCGACAGCATCTCTTGCACGCCCCTGTCGTTTTTTTAAAAATTCTGCACCACCAAATTCAAGGTATGTGCAAAACATGGGACGTGCTGGAATTTGCCCATATTTAATGCACACACAATATTGCTGGCGTTGTCCGATGCCACAAATCCACAGGAGAGTCCAATTGGGGTAAGCCATTCCGCGATGATCTTCCTCAGTTGCCGTAAGAGGTTTTCAGCTGTGTGCGTATTCTGGAAACCGGTGATACAAAGCGTAGCCTGCCTAGGAAAGAGTTGGCGTTTGCGAGATGCTGCTACTGGTGCCGCCGCTGCTGTTCTTGCGGCGGGAGTCCATACATCTACCCAGTGGGCTGTCACAGTCATATAGTCCTGACCCTGCCCTGCTCCACTTGTCCACATGTCCGTGGTTAAGTGGACATTGGGTACAACTGCATTTTTTAGGACACTGGTGAGTCTTTTTCTGACGTCTGTGTACATTCTCGGTATCGCCTGCCTAGAGAAGTGGAACCTAGATGGTATTTGGTAACGGGGGCACACTACCTCAAGAAATTGTCTAGTTCCCTGTGAACTAACGGCGGATACCGGACGCACGTCTAACACCAACATAGTTGTCAAGGCCTCAGTTATCCGCTTTGCAACAGGATGACTGCTGTGATATTTCATCTTCCTCGCAAAGGACTGTTGGACAGTCAATTGCTTGGTGGAAGTAGTAAAAGTGGGCTTACGACTTCCCCTCTGGGATGACCATCGACTCCCAGCAGCAACAACAGCAGCGCCAGCAGCAGTAGGCGTTACACGCAAGGATGCATCGGAGGAATCCCAGGCAGGAGAGGACTCGTCAGAATTGCCAGTGACATGGCCTGCAGGACTATTGGCATTCCTGGGGAAGGAGGAAATTGACACTGAGGGAGTTGGTGGGGTGGTTTGCGTGAGCTTGGTTACAAGAGGAAGGGATTTACTGGTCAGTGGACTGCTTCCGCTGTCGCCCAAAGTTTTTGAACTTGTCACTGACTTATTATGAATGCGCTGCAGGTGACGTATAAGGGAGGATGTTCCGAGGTGGTTAACGTCCTTACCCCTACTTATTACAGCTTGACAAAGGCAACACACGGCTTGACAAATGTTGTCCGCATTTCTGTTGAAATACTTCCACACCGAAGAGCTGATTTTTTTGGTATTTTCACCAGGCATGTCAACGGCCATATTCCTCCCACGGACAACAGGTGTCTCCCCGGGTGCCTGACTTAAACAAACCACCTCACCATCAGAATCCTCCTTGTCAATTTCCTCCCCAGCGCCAGCAACACCCATATCCTCCTCATCCTGGTGTACTTCAACACTGACATCTTCAATCTGACTATCAGGAACTGGACTGCGGGTGCTCCTACCAGCACTTGCAGGGGGCGTGCAAATGGTGGAAGGCGCATGCTCTTCACGTCCAGTGTTGGGAAGGTCAGGCATCGCAACCGACACAATTGGACTCTCCTTGTGGATTTGTGATTTCGAAGAACGCACAGTTCTTTGCAGTGCTTTTGCCAGCTTGAGCCTTTTCATTTTTCTAGCGAGAGGCTGAGTGCTTCCATCCTCATGTGAAGCTGAACCACTAGCCATGAACATAGGCCAGGGCCTCAGCCGTTCCTTGCCACTCCGTGTGGTAAATGGCATATTGGCAAGTTTACGCTTCTCCTCCGACAATTTTATTTTAGATTTTTGAGTCCTTTTTTTACTGATATTTGGTGTTTTGGATTTTACATGCTCTGTACTATGACATTGGGCATCGGCCTTGGCAGACGACTTTGCTGGCATTTCATCGTCTCGGCCATGACTAGTGGCAGCAGCTTCAGCACGAGGTGGAAGTCGATCTTGATCTTTCCCTAATTTTGGAACCTCAACATTTTTGTTCTCCATATTTTAATAGGCACAACTAAAAGGCACCTCAGATAAACAATGGAGATGGATGGATACTAGTATACTTATGGATGGACGAGCGACTGCCGACACAGAGGTAGCTACAGCCGTGGACTACCGTACTGTGTCTGCTGCTAATATAGACTGGATGATAATGAGATAAAATTAAAATATATATATATATATATATCACACTAGTACTGCAGCCGGACAGGTATATATTATGTAATGACGGACCTGCTGGACACTGTCTGTCAGCACTGCAGACTCCTAAAGTAAGCTACTAGTATCAAGAAGATAGAAAAAAAAAAATAAACCACGGGTAGGTGGTATACAATTATGGATGGACGAGCGACTGCCGACACAGAGGTAGCTACAGCCGTGGACTACCGTACTGTGTCTGCTGCTAATATAGACTGGATGATAATGAGATAAAATTAAAATATATATATATATATATATATATATATCACACTAGTACTGCAGCCGGACAGGTATATATTATGTAATGACGGACCTGCTGGACACTGTCTGTCAGCACTGCAGACTCCTAAAGTAAGCTACTAGTATCAAGAAGATAGAAAAAAAAATTAACCACGGGTAGGTGGTATACAATTATGGATGGACGAGCGACTGCCGACACAGAGGTAGCTACAGCCGTGGACTACCGTACTGTGTCTGCTGCTAATATAGACTGGATGATAATGAGATAAAATTAAAATATATATATATATATATATATATATCACACTAGTACTGCAGCCGGACAGGTATATATTATGTAATGACGGACCTGCTGGACACTGTCTGTCAGCACTGCAGACTCCTAAAGTAAGCTACTAGTATCAAGAAGATAGAAAAAAAAATTAACCACGGGTAGGTGGTATACAATTATGGATGGACGAGCGACTGCCGACACAGAGGTAGCTACAGCCGTGGACTACCGTACTGTGTCTGCTGCTAATATAGACTGGATGATAATGAGATAAAATTAAAATATATATATATATATATATATATCACACTAGTACTGCAGCCGGACAGGTATATATTATGTAATGACGGACCTGCTGGACACTGTCTGTCAGCACTGCAGACTCCTAAAGTAAGCTACTAGTATCAAGAAGATAGAAAAAAAAAATTAACCACGGGTAGGTGGTATACAATTATGGATGGACGAGCGACTGCCGACACAGAGGTAGCTACAGCCGTGGACTACCGTACTGTGTCTGCTGCTAATATAGACTGGATGATAATGAGATAAAATTAAAATATATATATATATATATATATATATCACACTAGTACTGCAGCCGGACAGGTATATATTATGTAATGACGGACCTGCTGGACACTGTCTGTCAGCACTGCAGACTCCTAAAGTAAGCTACTAGTATCAAGAAGATAGAAAAAAAAAATTAACCACGGGTAGGTGGTATACAATTATGGATGGACGAGCGACTGCCGACACAGAGGTAGCTACAGCCGTGGACTACCGTACAGTGTCTGCTGCTAATATAGACTGGATGATAATGAGATAAAATTAAAATATATATATATATATATATCACACTAGTACTGCAGCCGGACAGGTATATATTATGTAATGACGGACCTGCTGGACACTGTCTGTCAGCACTGCAGACTCCTAAAGTAAGCTACTAGTATCAAGAAGATAGAAAAAAAAATTAACCACGGGTAGGTGGTATACAATTATGGATGGACGAGCGACTGCCGACACAGAGGTAGCTACAGCCGTGGACTACCGTACTGTGTCTGCTGCTAATATAGACTGGATGATAATGAGATAAAATTAAAATATATATATATATCACACTAGTACTGCAGCCGGACAGGTATATATTATGTAATGACGGACCTGCTGGACACTGTCTGTCAGCACTGCAGACTCCTAAAGTAAGCTACTAGTATCAAGAAGATAGAAAAAAAAAATTAACCACGGGTAGGTGGTATACAATTATGGATGGACGAGCGACTGCCGACACAGAGGTAGCTACAGCCGTGGACTACCGTACTGTGTCTGCTGCTAATATAGACTGGTGTTATGATTCCCGTACTCCAGACCAGAGGAGATCTTATGGCAGAGGTCTGAGTACAGGAAAGATATACTGGTTTGTGGGAGCAGGAGAGCCTAGTAACCCCTGGCGCCCTAACTCCGTTGTCTCGCCCGTGTTATCAGAAATCCCCTGCGAGACTATGGTTGCTTGAGCCCATGGCAGCCGCGTTCGAAGGGCGGATTATGTCTGCCCAACCCCGATGCCCCCTCAGGTCTTAATGGGAGACAAAGGGAAATCCGAGACAGGGTGATAACAAGGGGCCCTCTGACTAAGCAACCAGGCCAGGGGTTACAAGCTAACTAACTTAACCAAAGAAGTATGTGCGGACTAGCCGCCAGGGAAAAGGACAACCAAAGATCCACTGATCCGTCACTCCTATCCAGCACCGCTGGACACCAGAGTGGACCAGGGAGAGCGGAATCCTCCGCAAAAGCTCCAGAACACAAAGATACAAAATAATAAACAGTAAGCGGTCAAGCCGCAACACACGGCTATGCCGCGACTCACGAACACCACAGGATGTTAAAGGTGCTCGGTCAGACTCCAGGAATAGATGACAAACTTCCGAGTACAGGATCACTGAGGACAGGAACAACCGGATTGAGCAGGACTGGAAACTCTCTGTAACTGACACAGGCAAACAGGAAGCTATCACCGGCGTCTGTGAGAAGTCCAAAGGGTGCTTATAACTGTGAGCTCCCCAATCAGGAGCCAGACTGGGTAATCACAAGTAATGCCGTGCAGCTTGCATGCTGCACGGCCAGCACACCATTAATACAAATTAGAAAAGACCCAGCAGCGGGGAACACGGCCCGAACGTGGCGTCCCCGTTGCTAGGGTCTGAGCGGCTCCGTGCGCCCGGCGTCCAGCGTTGCCAGGGAGCCGGCGGCTGTACGCGCACGGCGTCCCTGGTTGCTAGGCGCCGGGCCGCACCGACGAGCGGACCCCGGCGCCTAACAGTATCCCCCCTTGAGGAGGGGTCAAGGAACCCCTAAAGCCAGGTTTCTGGGGAAATTCTCGAAAAAATGACCTCTTGAGCCTCGGGGCATGGAGATCCTTATCCAGGACCCAAGACCTTTCTTCTGGACCATAACCTCTCCAATGCACCAAAAAATAAAGCCGACCCCGGGACAACTTGGAATCGAGAACCTTCTCCACCAAGAACTCCTGCTGACCCTGTACATCTATTGGTGATCTCCCCTGAGATATCTTACGAGGAAATCTACTGGACGAGACAAATGGTTTCAGCAAAGAGCAATGGAAAGTATTTCCGATCCGTAAAGTTTTTGGTAAACGTAACCGGAAGGCAACTGGATTGACTTTTTTGATAATGTGAAATGGTCCAATAAATTTAGGACCCAATCTGGCTGAGGTTTGTCGAAGTTTAATGTTGCGAGTCGACAACCATACCCTATCTCCTACTTTAAAAGTGCACGGCCGCCGGAGCTTGTCAGAAAATCTCTTTTCCTGAAATGCCGCTTTTCTGAGAGCCAGGTGCACTTTTCTCCAAATGAGCCTAAGATGAGAGGTCAAGGTCAGTGAGGAGACAGAGGAATGTTGAAAAAAGGAATTTGCTCTGGGGTGAAAACCAAAAACTGCAAAAAATGGAGACACATTGGTGGAGGAATGACAGGCATTATTGTAAGCGAACTCCGCCAATGGAAGAAACTCAGACCAGTCATTTTGGAGTTTGGCCGAGTACAAACGCAAATATTGTTTTAGTGATTGATTAACTCGCTCAGTCTGCCCGTTGGATTGGGGATGGTAGCCTGACGTTAAAGATAATTTCATCTTCAATGAGACACAAAAAGATTTCCAAAACTGTGCAATGAATTGTGGACCCCGATCAGAAACAATATCAGTGGGTAACCCATGGAGTCTGAAAACATGGCGGAGGAACAAGACTGCCAATCCCTGGGCAGATGGCAATCGGGGAAGAGCAATGAAATGGGCCATTTTGCTAAAACGGTCCACTACCACCCATATGACTCGGCATCCGGCTGACAGAGGGAGGTCCACCACAAAATCCATGGAGATATGAGACCATGGCCTAAGAGGAACATTCAAGGGCATAAGCTGACCGATAGGCAAAGAACGGGGAACTTTATGCTGTGCACAGACCTGACACGAAAAAACAAACTCTTTAATGTCTTTGGAAAGACCAGGCCACCATACTGAGCGGGAGACTAATTCCAAAGTCTTAGCGATTCCCGGATGCCCGGCAACTTTGCTATCATGAAACTCCGTCAAAACAGTTGCTCTCAAAAACTCAGGGACAAAAAGACGACCAGCAGGAGTATTTCCAGGAGCTTGATGTTGAAGCAGCTTTAACTGGGTAAATAAATCCTGTGTGAGGCCTGCCCGAATGACTGAAGACGGAAGTATGGGAGTAACAGGACTGTTGTCTTGAACTGGAAGAAAACTGCGTGACAGGGCATCTGCCTTGGTATTCTTGGAACCTGGCCTGAAGGTGATAATGAATTTGAAACGAGTAAAAAATAAAGCCCAACGAGCCTGCCGGGCATTCAGTCGTTTAGCTGATTCAATGTATTGAAGATTTTTGTGATCAGTCAAAACTGAAATGATATGAGTCGCTCCCTCAAGCCAATGCCTCCACTCCTCGAAAGCCCATTTAATAGCCAGCAATTCCCGGTTACCAACATCGTAGTTGGATTCAGCAGAAGAGAATTTCCTGGACATAAAGGCACAAGGATGTAATTCAAGGGAATCCGGATCCTTCTGAGACAGGATAGCCCCTACTCCAACCTCTGAGGCATCAACCTCAACAATGAAAGGCAATTCTGGGTTGGGGTGTCTGAGGACAGGGGCTGAGACAAAGGCTTGTTTCAAGGCCTGAAAAGATAACTCAGCTTCACGTGACCAATTGGTAGGATCTGCTCCCTTTTTAGTCAGTGCCACAATGGGAGCAACTAGGTCAGAGAAAGAGTGAATAAATCTTCTATAGTAGTTCGCAAACCCTAAAAAGCACTGAATTGCTTTTAAGTTGGTGGGTTGCGCCCAACTGAGGATGGCTTGGAGCTTTTTTGGTTCCATACGGAATCCCCGAGGGGAAATAATGTATCCTAAAAAGGATACCTCCGTGACATGAAATTCACACTTCTCCAGCTTGGCATATAGGTGATTTTCACGTAATTTTTTTAGAACCTGACGCACCTGGGTAACATGTTGTTCTACCGAGTCAGAATAAATCAAAATATCGTCTAAGTAGACTACAACGAATTTTCCAAGAAATTCACGGAGCACATCGTTAATGAGATCCTGGAAAACTGCCGGAGCGTTAGACAGGCCGAATGGCATAACCAGATACTCATAGTGGCCTGACTGAGTACTGAATGCCGTTTTCCACTCATCCCCTGACTTGATTCTGATGAGGTTATATGCTCCTCTCAGGTCAATCTTAGAAAAAATCACAGCCGAACGTAGCTGATCAAAGAGGACAGAGATCAGTGGCAGAGGGTAAGTATTTTTTACTGAGATTTTATTCAAGGCTCTAAAGTCAATGCAGGGTCTGAGTGAACCATCCTTCTTCTCTACGAAAAAGAAGCCTGCACTTAAAGGGGATTTAGATGGCCTGATAAGTCCTTTCCCTAGGCTTTCTTTAACATACTCATTCATGGCCACGGTTTCAGGTCCGGACAATGCATATAACCTTCCCTTAGGCAAAGTGGCACCAGGAATTAGCTCAATAGCACAATCATAAGGCCTATGGGGAGGCAGAATATCCGCATTGCCCTTGGAAAAAACATCAACAAAATCCTGGTATTCCACAGGAATGGGTGCGGGAATGGCAGCAGCTATTCTGATGGGAAGCGTAATACATTCTTTATTACAGATGGTACCCCATTGTGAGATCTCCCCCGACTGCCAATCAATGATGGGATTATGAAAGGCCAGCCAAGGGTGACCCAGAACCACTGGAACTGCTGGGCAATGGGTGAGGAAAAACTCAATTTTTTCAGAATGCAGAGCTCCTACCGAGAGTAGAACAGGAGGTGTACAGAGAGAAATAACCCCATTGGACAAGGGACTCCCATCTAAACCATGCATGGTGATACACCTACCCAAGGCTAACTGAGGAATACCTAAGGTCTTGGCCCATGTTAAATCCATAAAGTTCCCTGCAGCTCCACTGTCCACAAAAACAGAGACCGAGGAACAGAGGCTGCCAAAGGAAACTTTAGCTGGGACTAACAGTGAATTATTTGAGGAGATAAGCTGCAGACCAAAGTGAACCCCCTCACAATTCACTTGGTCGAGACGTTTCCCGACTTGTTCGGACAACTACGGGCAAAATGTCCCTTACCTCCACAGTATAAACAAAGACCAGAATTTTGCCTTCTGGTTCTTTCTTCAGGAGACAGTTTGTAGAGACCTATCTGCATAGGCTCCTCTATGTCTACAGGGATGGAAAAAACACAAGGAGTTGACCCGACAGATGCTCCTTTTTCAGCCCTCCGCTCTCTGAGCTGACGATCAATCTTAATAGAGAGCTCCATGAGTTTATCGAGAGTCTCAGGAGCGGGATACTGAAGGAGACTGTCTTTTATAGACTCAGATAAGCCGAGGCGAAACTGACTGCGCAGGGCTGGGTCATTCCATCCACAGTCATTCGACCAACGGCAAAACTCCGTACAATAATTCTCTGCGGGATTCCTACCCTGTCTGAGAGCACGCAACTGAGTCTCGGCGGATGCCTCTCTATCAGGGTCGTCATATAACAGTCCTAAAGACTTCAGAAAGGCGTCTACAGAAAATAAAGCCGGATCGTCTGTCTTTAAACCAAAAGCCCAGGTCTGAGGATCCCCCTGAAGCAGAGCAATAATAATTCCAACCCGCTGAGCCTCCGTACCTGAGGAGACTGGTCTCAAACGAAAATAAAGTTTACAAGACTCTTTAAAATTAAAAAACTGTTTTCTATCCCCAGAAAAACGGTCAGGCAGATGCATTTTTGGTTCAGGAATGACCCTTGGGGAAGTCCGTAACAGATCTTCCTGTGACCTCACCCGAAGGGACAGATCCTGAACCATCTGAGTAAGTTCTTGAATCTGGCTAACTAGAAGCTGGCCAGGATTTGGCCCGACACCGGTGGGATTCATGAGGCCGACAAATCTCCCAACTGAACAAGGGAAAAATTAACTCCTGTTAATTTTAAATTTTAGTCTGGCCGGTGATAATGTTATGATTCCCGTACTCCAGACCAGAGGAGATCTTATGGCAGAGGTCTGAGTACAGGAAAGATATACTGGTTTGTGGGAGCAGGAGAGCCTAGTAACCCCTGGCGCCCTAACTCCGTTGTCTCGCCCATGTTATCAGAAATCCCCTGCGAGACTATGGTTGCTTGAGCCCATGGCAGCCGCGTTCGAAGGGCGGATTATGTCTGCCCAACCCCGATGCCCCCTCAGGTCTTAATGGGAGACAAAGGGAAATCCGAGACAGGGTGATAACAAGGGGCCCTCTGACTAAGCAACCAGGCCAGGGGTTACAAGCTAACTAACTTAACCAAAGAAGTATGTGCGGACTAGCCGCCAGGGAAAAGGACAACCAAAGATCCACTGATCCGTCACTCCTATCCAGCACCGCTGGACACCAGAGTGGACCAGGGAGAGCGGAATCCTCCGCAAAAGCTCCAGAACACAAAGATACAAAATAATAAACAGTAAGCGGTCAAGCCGCAACACACGGCTATGCCGCGACTCACGAACACCACAGGATGTTAAAGGTGCTCGGTCAGACTCCAGGAATAGATGACAAACTTCCGAGTACAGGATCACTGAGGACAGGAACAACCGGATTGAGCAGGACTGGAAACTCTCTGTAACTGACACAGGCAAACAGGAAGCTATCACCGGCGTCTGTGAGAAGTCCAAAGGGTGCTTATAACTGTGAGCTCCCCAATCAGGAGCCAGACTGGGTAATCACAAGTAATGCCGTGCAGCTTGCATGCTGCACGGCCAGCACACCATTAATACAAATTAGAAAAGACCCAGCAACGGGGAACGCGGCCCGAACGTGGCGTCCCCGTTGCTAGGGTCTGAGCGGCTCCGTGCGCCCGGCGTCCAGCGTTGCCAGGGAGCCGGCGGCTGTACGCGCACGGCGTCCCTGGTTGCTAGGCGCCGGGCCGCACCGACGAGCGGACCCCGGCGCCTAACAACTGGATGATAATGAGATAAAATTAAAATATATATATATATATCACACTAGTACTGCAGCCGGACAGGTATATATTATGTAATGACGGACCTGCTGGACACTGTCTGTCAGCACTGCAGACTCCTAAAGTAAGCTACTAGTATCAAGAAGATAGAAAAAAAAATTAACCACGCGTAGGTGGTATACAATTATGGATGGACGAGCGACTGCCGACACAGAGGTAGCTACAGCCGTGGACTACCGTACTGTGTCTGCTGCTAATATAGACTGGATGATAATGAGATAAAATTAAAATATATATATATATATCACACTAGTACTGCAGCCGGACAGGTATATATTATGTAATGACGGACCTGCTGGACACTGTCTGTCAGCACTGCAGACTCCTAAAGTAAGCTACTAGTATCAAGAAGATAGAAAAAAAAAATTAACCACGGGTAGGTGGTATACAATTATGGATGGACGAGCGACTGCCGACACAGAGGTAGCTACAGCCGTGGACTACCGTACTGTGTCTGCTGCTAATATAGACTGGATGATAATGAGATAAAATTAAAATATATATATATATATCACACTAGTACTGCAGCCGGACAGGTATATATTATGTAATGACGGACCTACTGGACACTGTCTGTCAGCACTGCAGACTCCTAAAGTAAGCTACTAGTATCAAGAAGATAGAAAAAAAAATTAACCACGGGTAGGTGGTATACAATTATGGATGGACGAGCGACTGCCGACACAGAGGTAGCTACAGCCGTGGACTACCGTACTGTGTCTGCTGCTAATATAGACTGGATGATAATGAGATAAAATTAAAATATATATATATATATATCACACTAGTACTGCAGCCGGACAGGTATATATTATGTAATGACGGACCTGCTGGACACTGTCTGCAGAATGCGTTTATAAAAACACCACACGACGAGTGTTTAACTTTTTCAGGCAGACAATCACAATATACTGGTGGTCAGCAGACAATCACAATACTGGTGGCCAGTGGTCACTGGTCAGTCACACTGGCAGTGGCACTCTGGCAGCAAAAGTGTGCACTGTACTTAAAATATGTACTCCTGCTATAACTGCTCCCCAGTCTCCCCCACAATTAAGCTGTGTGAGCAGTGAGCACTCAGCAGTCAGATAATGATATACAGTATATGATGCAGCACACTGGGCTGAGCACAGATATGGTATGTGTGACTGTGTCACACTGTGTATCGTTTTTTTTCAGGCAGAGAACGGATTCATTAAACTGGTGGCACTGGTCACTGCCACTGGTCACACTATCAGCAGCAAGTAGTACTCCTCCTATATTATGCTCCCCAAAATTTGTGTCTCTCTCTCTCTAGTACTATTAGTCACTCTAAACGGAGAGGACGCCAGCCACGTCCTCTCCCTATCAATCTCAATGCACGTGTGAAAAATGGCGGCGACGCGCGGCTCCTTATATAGAATCCGAGTCTCGCGATAGAATCCGAGCCTCGCGAGAATCCGACAGCGGGATGATGACGTTCGGGCGCGCTCGGGTTAACCGAGCAAGGCGGGAGGATCCGAGCCTGCTCGGCCCCGTGTATAAAAAGCTGAAGTTCGGCGGGTTCGGATTCAGAGAAACCGAACCCGCTCATCTCTAGAAAATACACCATAGTCCAGTATAAGGTAACATATGTATAATGTATTATTCAAGTGCACAGTCTGGAACCTGATCCTTAGAGCAGGAGATAGGCCCCCCCAGGCAGAGGGGCCCACCGGTGGTTTCCCCTGTACCCCTGTGGGCCAGTCCAAGCCTGTGTAGAGTAGTTTGTATGCTCTATTTCTCAATGACAATCACTCATACAGACTTGCCTTGGTCACACATTATTTCCCTTGTATTTTTACCATTTGCATGTTTGATGAGGATATTGCTACGTCAGCCGTGTATCTGTCACAATCCTCTTCCACTGTGTACTTTGCATCATACAATTACAAGGGGAGGGGGCCCTAGTTTGCGCACCATAATTAGGTAATGAGGTGCTACTCTGCTTGAGACTTAATACAATATACAGAAGGAAAAAGATTCAGGTGCACTATATCACACTAGCTCAACCTGTAATAACCAGAGGCGTTTAGCATATTCCTGGCCAGGGCTATGATCTTACCCACCGCACCAAGGTAGCCACTCATTGGGTATGTCCCTAACACTAACGGCAGGGATTCAGGTCCGGGGGCCAGACACCCCAAAGCCACCCAGCCAGACAACCCCAGGGCACCGCAAGAGTGATACAAGTAAAGAGTTAAAAAGTTAGGAGGAGCTACTGCTGCACGTGTGAGTAATGTGAAGAGTGAAAGAAATTGGTGTGAAAGTGTTACACATATATAAAACATACTATAAGTGTCATAGTGTATTAAAATAAATGTTAGATTGCGGTGCTCCGGGGTGCCCATCCACGGCAGGTCCAAGGAACCCCGCGCCCCAGAAAATCCACCCAATATTGACTGCCATAATAAACAAATGTAGGAGTCTTACCTCAGTGTGCTCATTCCACATATGCAGGCCAGAGTGCTGGGTACCCTATTTAAAATCAGTGAGGGGTGGGTGGGACAGGGTGCTAAACTAGCTGAAGTGTCTCATGCCTTCATTTTTCCCACTGTACATCATACAATTACAATTGCTTCATCTCCTAATGCTTTAATTAAACGTGTATGCACCGTTATACTGTTCAATACTCAAGTGTGGTTTGTATTAGTGATGAGCGGGTTCGGTTTCTCGGAAACCGAACCCCCCCGAACTTCACCCTTTTTACACGGGTCCGAGCCATACTCGGATTCTCCCGTATGGCTCGGTTAACCCGAGCGCGCCCGAACGTCATCATCCCGCTGTCGGATTCTCGCGAGATTCGGATTCTATATAAGCAGCCGTGTGTCGCCGCCATTTTCACTCGTGCTTTGGAAATGTTAGGGAGAGGACGTGGCTGGCGTCCTCTCCGTTTATTCATTGTTGAGTTGATGCAAATATTTGTGCTTGCTTATATCATTGTGGGGACTGGGGATCAGCTTTATATTAATATAGGAGGAGTACAGTGCAGAGTTTTGCTGATCAGTGACCACCAGTTTTATCCGTTCTCTGCCTGAAAAAAATGCTCCATATCTGTTCTCAGTGTGCTGCATATATCTGTGCTCACACTGCTTAATTGTGGGGACTGGGGAGCAGCTGTATTATATAGCAGGAGTACAGTGCAGAGTTTTGCTGACAGTGACCACCAGTATACATTGTCTGCCTGAAAAACACTCCATATCTGTGCTCAGTGTGCTGCTTTATTGTGGGGACTGGGGAGTCGGGACCACCAGTATAATATTATATAGGAGGAGTACAGTGCAGAGTTTGGCTGACACAGTGACCACCAGTATATATAGCAGTACGGTACGGAAGGCCACTGCTGTACCTACCTCTGTGTCGTCATTAAGTATACTATCCATCTACATTCTAATTCTATACCTGTGGTGCATTTTAGTTTTGCAGTTTGCTGACACAGTGACCTCCAGTATATATAGCAGTACGGTACGGAAGGCCACTGCTGTACCTACCTCTGTGTCGTCATTAAGTATACTATCCATCTACATTCTATACCTGTGGTGCATTTCAGTTGTGCAGTTTGCTGACACAGTGACCACCAGTATATATAGCAGTACGGTACGGAAGGCCACTGCTGTACCTACCTCTGTGTCGTCATTAAGTATACTATCCATCTACATTCTATACCTGTGGTGCATTTTAGTTTTGCAGTTTGCTGACACAGTGACCACCAGTATATATAGCAGTACGGTACGGAAGGCCACTGCTGTACCTACCTCTGTGTTGTCATTAAGTATACTATCCATCTACATTCTATACCTATGGTGCATTTCAGTTGTGCAGTTTGCTGACACAGTGACCACCAGTATATATAGCAGTACGGTACGGAAGGCCACTACTGTACCTACCTCTGTGTCGTCATTAAGTATACTATCCGTCTACATTCTATACCTGTGGTGCATTTTAGTTTTGCAGTTTGCTGACACAGTGACCACCAGTATATATAGCAGTACGGTACGGAAGGCCACTGCTGTACCTACCTCTGTGTCGTCATTAAGTATACTATCCATCTACATTCTATAACTGTGGTGCATTTTAGTTTTGCAGTTTGCTGACACAGTGACCACCAGTATATATAGCAGTACGGTACGGAAGGCCACTGCTGTACCTACCTTTGTGTCGTCATTAAGTATACTATCCATCTACATTCTATACCTGTGGTGCATTTTAGTTTTGCAGTTTGCTGACACAGTTACCACCAGTATATATAGCAGTACGGTACGGAAGGCCACTGCTGTACCTACCTCTGTGTCATCAAGTATACTATCCATCTACATTCTATACCTGTGGTGCATTTTAGTTTTGCAGTTTGCTGACACAGTGACCACCAGTATATATAGCAGTACGGTACGGAAGGCCACTGCTGTACCTACCTCTGTGTCGTCATTAAGTATACTATCCATCTACATTCTATACCTGTGGTGCATTTTAGTTGTGCGCAGTATATATAGTAGTAGGGCATTGCTATTGATACTGGCATATAACTCCACACATTAAAAAATGGAGAACAAAAATGTGGAGGTTAAAATAGGGAAAGATCAAGATCCACTTCCACCTCATGCTGAAGCTGCTGCCACTAGTCATGGCCGAGACGATGAAATGCCATCAACGTCGTCTGCCAAGGCCGATGCCCAATGTCATAGTAGAGAGCATGTAAAATCCAAAAAACAAAAGTTCAGTAAAATGACCCAAAAATCAAAATTGAAAGCGTCTGATGAGAAGCGTAAACTTGCCAATATGCCATTTACGACACGGAGTGGCAAGGAACGGCTGAGGCCCTGGCCTATGTTCATGGCTAGTGGTTCAGATTCACATGAGGATGGAAGCACTCATCCTCTCACTAGAAAAATGAAAAGACTTAAGCTGGCAAAAGCACAGCAAAGAACTGTGCTTTCTTCTAAATCACAAATCCCCAAGGAGAGTCCAATTGTGTCGGTTGCGATGCCTGACCTTCCCAACACTGGACGGGAAGAGCTTGCGCCTTCCACCATTTGCACGCCCCCTGCAAGTGCTGGAAGGAGCACCCGCAGTCCAGTTCCTGATAGTCAAATTGAAGATGTCACTGTTGAAGTATACCAGGATGAGGATATGGGTGTTGCTGGCGCTGGGGAGGAAATTGACAAGGAGGATTCTGATGGTGAGGTGGTTTGTTTAAGTCAGGCACCCGGGGAGACACCTGTTGTCCGTGGGACGAATATGGCCATTGACATGCCTGGTCCAAAATCCAAAAAAAATCAGCTCTTCGGTGTGGAATTATTTCAACACAAATGCGGACAACAGGTCTCAAGCCGTGTGTTGCCTTTGTCAAGCTGTAATAAGTAGGGGTAAGGACGTTAACCACCTCGGAACATCCTCCCTTATACGTCACCTGCAGCGCATTCATCATAAGTCAGTGACAAGTTCAAAAACTTTGGATGACAGCGGAAGCAGTCCACTGACCACTAAATCCCTTCCTCTTGTAACCAAGCTCCTGCAAACCACACCACCAACTCCCTCAGTGTCAATTTCCTCCTTACCCAGGAAAGCCAATAGTCCTGCAGGCCATGTCACTGGCAAGTCTGACGAGTCCTCTCCTGCCTGGGATTCCTCCGATGCATCCTTGAGTGTAACGCCTACTGCTGCTGGCGCTGCTGTTGTAGCTGCTGGGAGTCGATCGTCTTCCCAGAGGGGAAGTCAGAAGACCACTTGTACTACTTCCAGTAAGCAATTGACTGTCCAACAGTCCTTTGCGAGTAAGATGAAATATCACAGCAGTCATCCTGCTGCAAAGCAGATAACTCAGGCCTTGGCAGCCTGGGCGGTGAGAAACGTGGTTCCGGTATCCACCGTTAATTCAGAGGCAACTAGAGACTTGATTGAGGTACTGTGTCCCCGGTACCAAATACCATCTAGGTTCCATTTCTCTAGGCAGGCAATACCGAAAATGTACACAGACGTCAGAAAAAGAGTCACCAGTGTCCTAAAAAATGCAGTTGTACCCAATGTCCACTTAACCACGGACATGTGGACAAGTGGAGCAGGGCAGACTCAGGACTATATGACTGTGACAGCCCACTGGGTAGATGTATTGCCTCCCGCAGCAAGAACAGCAGCGGCGGCACCAGTAGCAGCATCTCGCAAACGCCAACTCGTTCCTAGGCAGGCTACGCTTTGTATCACCGCTTTCCAGAAGAGGCACACAGCTGACAACCTCTTACGGAAACTGAGTAAGATCATCGCAGAATGGCTTACCCCAATTGGACTCTCCTGGGGATTTGTGACATCGGACAACGCCACCAATATTGTGCGTGCATTACATCTGGGCAAATTCCAGCACATCCCATGTTTTGCACATACATTGAATTTGGTGGTGCAGAATTATTTAAAAAATGACAGGGGCGTGCAAGAGATGCTGTCGGTGGCCCGAAGAATTGCGGGCCACTTTCGGCATTCAGCCACCGCGTACAGAAGACTGGAGCACCACCAAACAATCCTGAACCTGCCCTGCCATCATCTGAAGCAAGAGGTGGTAACGAGGTGGAATTCAACCCTCTATATGCTTCAGAGGATGGAAGAGCAGCAAAAGGCCATTCAAGCCTATACATCTGCCCACGATATAGGCAAAGGAGGGGGAATGCACCTGACTCAAGCGCAGTGGAGAATGATTTCAACGTTGTGCAAGGTTCTGCAACCCTTTGAACTTGCCACACGTGAAGTCAGTTCAGACACTGCCAGCCTGAGTCAGGTCATTCCCCTCATCAGGCTTTTGCAGAAGAAGCTGGAGACATTGAAGGAGGAGCTAAAACAGAGCGATTCTGCTAGGCATGTGGGACTTGTGGATGGAACCCTTAATTCGCTTAACCAGGATTCACGGGTTGTCAATCTGTTGAAATCACAGCACTACATTTTGGCCACCGTGCTCGATCCTAGATTTAAAACCTGCGTTGTATCTCTCTTTCCGGCAGACACAAGTCTGCAGAGGTTCAAAGACCTGCTGGTGAGAAAATTGTCAAGTCAAGCGGAACGTGACCCGTCAACATCTCCTCCTTCACATTCTCCCGCAACTGGGGGTGCGAGGAAAAGGCTAAGAATTCCGAGCCCACCCGCTGGCGGTGATGCAGGGCAGTCTGGAGTGAGTGCTGACATCTGGTCCGGACTGAAGGACCTGCCAACGATTACTGACATGTCGTCTACTGGCACTGCATATGATTCTGTCACCATTGAAAGAATGGTGGAGGATTATATGAGTGACCACATCCAAATAGGCACGTCAGACAGTCCGTACGTATACTGGCAGGAAAAAGAGGCAATTTGGAGGCCCTTGCACAAACTGGCTTTATTCTACCTAAGTTGCCCTCCCACAAGTGTGTACTCCGAAAGAGTGTTTAGTGCAGCCGCTCACCTTGTCAGCAATCAGCGTACGAGGTTACTTCCAGAAAATGTGGAGAAGATGATGTTCATCAAAATGAATTATAATCAATTCCTCCGTGGAGACATTCACCAGCAATTGCCTCCAGAAAGTACACAGGGATCTGAGATGGTGGATTCCAGTGAGGACGAATTAATAATCTGTGAGGAGGGGGATGTACACAGTGAAAGGGGTGAGGAATCGGAGGATGATGATGAGGTGGACATCTTGCCTCTGTAGAGCCAGTTTGTGCAAGGAGAGATTGATTGCTTCTTTTTTGGTGGGGGCCCAAACCAACCAGTCATTTCAGTCACAGTCGTGTGGCAGACCCTGTCGCTGAATTGATGGGTTCGTTAAAGTGTGCATGTCCTGTTTATACAACATAAGGGTGGGTGGGAGGGCCCAAGGACAATTCCATCTTGCACCTCTTTTTTCTTTCATTTTTCTTTGCATCATGTACTGTTTGGGGACAATTTTTTTGAAGTGCCATCCTGTCTGACACTGCAGTGCCACTCCTAGATGGGCCAGGTGTTTGTGTCGGCCACTTGTGTCGCTTAGCTTAGTCACACAGCGACCTTGGTGCGCCTCTTTTTTTCTTTGCATCATGTGCTGTTTGGGGACTATTTTTTTGAAGTGCCATCCTGCCTGACACTGCAGTGCCACTCCTGGATGGGCCAGGTGTTTGTGTCGGCCACTTGTGTCGCTTAGCTTAGCCATCCAGCGACCTCGGTGCAAATTTTAGGACTAAAAATAATATTGTGAGGTGTGAGGTGTTCAGAATAGACTGGAAATGAGTGGAAATTATGGTTATTGAGGTTAATAATACTATAGGATCAAAATGACCCCCACATTCTATGATTTAAGCTGTTTTTTAGGGTTTTTTTTAAAAAAAACACCCGAATCCAAAACACACCCGAATCCGACAAAAAAATTTCGGTGAGGTTTTGCTAAAACGTGTCCGAATCCAAAACACGGCCGCGGAACCGAATCCAAAACCAAAACACAAAACCCGAAAAATGTCCGGTGCACATCACTAGTTTGTATGACATAAATAAAATTGCTTAATCGCTTAACACCAATTAAACAGTTAAACGTGTGCATCCTAATACCGTGCATTACTGTTGGTGCAACTACAATTGGTTCATCACCTAAAACAGTGGATAAGGCAGATTTGTGATCTACTATACTGTATGTCAATTTCCAAACTTACATTCTCCAAAGAATTGCACATATACTGTATTTATTAAAAAGCAAAAAGGCTTATCTGATAAATATATACAGTGTGTATGTATATATATCTATATATATATATATATATATATATATATATATATATACACACACACAGTTGTGCTCATACGTTTACATACCCTGGCAGAATTTGTGATTTTCTGGCCATTTGTCAGAGAATATGAATGATAACTCACAAACTTTTCTTTCACTCATGGTTAGCGGTTGGGTGAAGCCATTTACTGTCAAACAACTGTGTTTACTCTTTTTAAATCATAATGACAACAGAAACTACCCAAATGACCCTGATCAAAAGTTTACATACCCCAGTTCTTAATACCGTGTATTGCCCCCTACAGCTTGAAGTCTTTTGTGGTTTTTGTGGATGAGGTCCTTTATTTTCTCAGATGGTAAAGCTGCCCATTCTTCTTGGCAAAAAGCATCCAGTTCCTGTAAATTCTTGGGCTGTCTTGCATGAACTGCACGTTTGAGATCTCCCCAGAGTGGCTCAATGATATTGAGGTCAGGAGACTGAGATGGCCACTCCAGAACCTTCACTTAGTCTGCTGTAGCCAATGACAGGTCGACTTGGCCTTGTGTTTTGGATCATTGTCATGTTGGAACGTCCAAGTACGTCCCATGCGCAGCTTCCGGGCTGATGAGTGCAAATTTTCCTCCAGTATTTTCTGATAATATACTGCATTCCTCTTGCCATCAATTTTGGCCAAGTTTCCAGTGCCTTTGTAGCTCACACATCCCCAAAACATCAGTGATCCACCTCCGTGTTTCACAGTAGGAATGGTGTACCTTTCATCATAGGCCTTGTTGACTCCTCTCCAAATGTAACGTTTATGGTTGTGGCCAAAAAGTTCAATTTTGGTCTCATCACTCCAAATGACTTTGTTCCAGAAGTTTTGAGGCTTGTCTCTGTGCTGTTTGGAGTATTGTAAGCGGGTTGCTTTGTGGCATTTGCGTAGTAATGGCTTTCTTCTGGCGACTCGACCATGCAGCCCATTTTTCTTCAAATGCCTCCTTATTGTGCATCTTGAAACAACCACACCACTTTTTTTCAGAGAGTCCTGTATTTTAGCTGAAGTTATTTGTGGATTTTTCTTTGCATCCCGAACAATTTTCCTGGCAGTTGTGGCTGAAATTTTTGTTGGTCTACCTGACCGTGATTTGGTTTCAGAAAAGGGGGATATGATTCCGCACCAGTCCAAAAGGTCCCGACAATACTATATGATACCAGAATTCTAACAATATGTGGGAATGATTCCTATTAGTTAAACCTGGTGGTGCACCCAGAGTCAGAAAAAAATTTGGAAAAAAGGCTTGCAGAAGACTCTTGTGTGGGTGCACTGTTGTGTTTATTAGTTATATGAAATTATTAAAACTTAACTTTTATTCAATAATAATTTTAAGAAAAAATTATCCACACTCTTACATTACAACTTAATTTGGACATGTGTATCTTGGGAGTAACGTATAGCCGATAGTGCGGTTTGACAGCTATGAATAGACAATAATCTTATCCAATAACAAGATTCATAAGGAAGATACTTTGATTAATAGAGTAAGCAAGAAAAATTATTTAAAAAATTGAAAAAATTGGAAATGTTCTGATTAGTCTATTCTAATAGACTTGTAGAGGGATGTAGACATTATGGTTCTACACCCTACTCCCATCCAACCAGCACAAGCAAAGCTTGTTTTAGTGAGACCTCAATGTGTCATTGGACCGGACTGATATTCGGAGTATATGTCTTAACACGATATATGTGAGTTGGATATATCCTGACACGATATACGTGAGTGGGAAAATATCATCTGTAATGTTGGAACTTATCTCAAATGAATTTCATCTAGTTTTCCCTAATTATCAGGGAAAAACAGCACATGTGAAGAGAAGAAAGAAGAAGGAAGAAAAAGGAATGAAGAACAAATGTGATGATCCTGCTGTTGGTATGTAGTCGAGATAGGTCATGAATTACAACACCGGGTATTCTCTGGGGGTCCCCATCACAGATACTGACCCAGCCCACCACCGTTTTGCTTCCAAGATCGGACAAGATCGGGCTCTGTCGGTGGGGTATGGTAGTAATTTTTGGACACCAATTTAATGACTTACCAATGAGAGTGCACCTAAAAAAGATTTTTTGAGAGAAAAGTTATGGATCTGCTGTCTACGTTAGACACAGGGTTAACCCGTGAATCATAGATGAGAGTCCACAGATGTACATAGGTGGGAGACAGAATAGGACAGAAAATAAGAGAAAATACGTTAAAAAACAATCAAGTATCGACCTGTGAGGTTATGCCGGCACTATGTCGGAATTGAGGTTTAGATACATGAGTCAGAGAATTTGCGATATTAAATATTATAATTGTTGCCCTGATTCGGAACAGAATAAGATACACAAGGGCACATAAACCCTATCAAGTGCTAGATTTTCACGACGGTTTCTGCACACAGTGCAGGGCTGTCAGGGTTGTAATAGATGGCTACCGATAAGGGTATATCCAAGGGGAGCTGGTGTCCCAAAGCAAATTGGTGAGGGTTTAATAACACCCTCTGTTAATGAGTAATCACCGTGCCTGCAGGGTATCATATACCAATCAATGAGCAATACATATACAGTAAGTACTGAGTAGGGAATAACACCCCAGACCAGATCCCTGAATCACTCCAAAAAAGGCCGTAATTTACATCTCTTCTAACATTTGCCTTGATTCAAAACAAAATAAAATGACATACACAGGGGCACATTGGCCCTAACAAGTGCTGAATTTACCCGATGACTCCTGCGTATGTGCTCATGCAGATGAGTCCCAATGCAGGGTTGTCAGGATTATAATGGATGGTTACTGATAAGATTATAGCTGAAGAGAACTAGCGTCCCTAGAGTACTATCAAATTAGTAGGGGTTTCAATTTAATAACACCCTCTGCTATTGGGTAATCACCGTACCTGCAAGGTATCATATGCCAATAAATGAGCAATAATATACAGTAAGAACTGAGTGGGGAATAACACCCCTGACCAAATCCCTGGGTCACTCTACAAAGGCAATGGTTTTCGTCTCAGTGTAGAGCTATTAAATCTTAAATGAATGGCTTACTGACATAGTATTATCCTGATGTATAAATTTGTTGAGAGAGAGAAGGAGATACCAAACCCTGCCCAGGTCCCTGGGTCAGTCTGGGGTTTGCAGGATCTAGAAGATACTCCTTGAGTCCATGGTCCATGCTGGAAAATGCGTTTCACCCGTCCTGCGGGCTTGTTCACTTCCAATGCTGTTGGTTGAGTAAGAACCCTAGTTTAAATACCCGTTTATACGGTCCAGAGATTAACCTGGCCAATTAATCAGATTGCAGCTATATATATAATCCTCTAACATTTCTAGTCCACTAGATAGACTAGAAATGAAACATGGAGAGGAGTCCTTTAGCAGCAAACTGACAAATCTGCTAAAGCACAAACGCGTTTCGCCTGTGACTCATTTTGCTACTGCACATGTGTATAATTCACACTGTGCATGTTTCATGATGGTTTTGCGTTGGCGGTCGCTGTGCGGATATATTCACAGAGTGAGTGACATTCAATGAATATTTGTGAGTGGTAACGGTGGGGTGAACACTGAAATGCAGGCATGTCACGTGGGCATCTTACTATAAATCATAGCGACTACAACATTTGCATATTTTCACACAGCTGCTGCTCACGGAAACATAGCAGCAAAGGCATTTGTACATCTCTAAAGCAAGCCCTTAGTTCTATAGAGGGCATCGAATAGTTTTTGTAATAAACCCTTTATTATTCTATTGCGAGCAAACTAATCCATAAAATGGAAAAATGAGCTGGAATGTCTAAAAATAATTCTGATATAATAAACATGTTGGGAGATACAGCTGCTACATATCCTAGCATTATGGATTTCCTTAGCCCTCCAGTAGTGACACCAGATTTTGTAACACGAATACTGACGCTGGGTATGTGAGACCCATTTGGATTTGTGCATTGTTTTAGGAAGTCTATGGATATTGATCAGTAATGACATCAGGAATGGAAATAAAAAACCCTTGCTAATCTCCAACTATTAATTGTTTTTTTTTGTTTTGTATTTTAAATAATAGTTTTTATTCAATTTTACGAGTAGCATCCATAACAAAAGAATAAAAAAAAAGATAACAATATAGTAGACATAACAACTGCAGTACAATTGTTCAAAAATAAAAGGGGGTGGGGAGCCAAACATGTCCATCTGTACCTCATATATCATAATTAAGTACATCACAGTGACCCAAATACGTGCACTCCAAATTAGCTATATTGCATACCAAACGCTGACCAAGTCAGGGTTCCCATTATAAAGGTCAATGTGAAGGAATTCCAGTACGAAATATAATTAAGAGCTATGTACTTAAAGGAGGCGAGGTAAGATTGGCAACAGTAACACACTGAGTACTTGCCCAGGGTGAATCGCATCTTTTTACATATTTAAACCATTTGAGCCATTTATTAGAAATAAGAGTGCTGGACCGGGAAAATAAGCTACCAATTATCTCAAAAATATGGTGTTTGTGAATTTTAGTTTTAATGGTTATTATAATGTCTGGGATCTTTGCTGATTTCCAGAGCTGGGCTATGGACGCCTTTGAGGCTATCAGAATATGTCCTATAACAAATATTTATCTGAGATAGTGACTTGTACTCGGGAGTAGTGTAATAAGGCTAAAAGGGGATCCAATGGAATGGTATAACCTAACACTTCAGAGATTAAAACAAAGATCTCTCTCCAGAGGGGTAATAAGACCGGGCAGGACCAAAAAACGTGCATAATGCTCCCTATATGTCCACATCCTCTCCAACAGTAGGGAGACACGTTCGGCCATATTTTATGAAAACGATCTGGGGTGAGGTATGCCTTAAGAATCAGTTTAAAAAACATTTCTGAATGACTAACACATCGTGAAATTTTAAAACATGAGTGATAAATACTTGTCCACGCCTCCTCAGTAAAGACATTGGGCAAATCTTTCTCCCATCCATCCTGGGAAACAAAAGTATGATTCATCGTCTCTGAGATGAGATATCTGTACCATCTAGAGATATTACCTCGACTATGTTCAGTGCGACTAAGGAGAGGGAGTTTTTTAGGAAGGCGGGTAAGTACTGAGGGATTGGAGGTACTTATAAAAGTCTTGTTTTGGGATGTGGAAGTGGGTTTGTAGATGTGTAAAGGAAAGTAGTCCATCTTGTGAATGGATATCTTGAAGGGTCCGGAGGCCGCATTCAGACCAAGAGAGCAAATTCAAGTTGGGGATCGTAAGAGCTATAGCTCTCAAGGAAAGCTGCAAAAAAGGAAGCGATTGCTTAGCCTCAGGTGAGAGGAGGTTATGCCAGACAGTCAACACAGATAGAATAGCTTTACAGTTACTGACTGAGGCGGGAATAGCCAACACTGGGAGCCACAGTAGATCTGCCAGCTGCTGAGGGGATATAGCTGTCTGTTCTATAGTTACCCAAGGCTTCACTGTATCTAAGTCAACCCAATCTCTGATGTGACTCAGAATGCACGCCATGTGGTATTTTTCTAAATCTGTGTCAGCCACTCCTCTACCTTTTGAAGCTGTAAGAGTAGATCTAGCTATTTTTGGTTTCTTTCCTCCCCAAATATAGTTTGCAAGGATTCTATTGAAGTCATTACAAGTCTTTTTAGGGAAGGGGCGAGGTATAGTTTTAAAGAGGATCATCAATTTTGGTAAAAGCACCATTTTAGCTGCTGCTATGTGCCCAATCCACGAAACATCCTGCAGCATCCAGTCTTTGGTGAGTGTTCCGAACACTTTTAGAAGTGGGCTAAAATTACATGACAAGAGATCCGCTTAAGAATGCCAAATTGATTTCTCACAAATATTTAAAATGCCCACTCTAATATATATTGCAGACGCCAGGCGCATCTTATTACCATATACAATAAAAGTGCGCTGTACATCGCAAAACACTGTATCCCATAAGAGAAAACAATACACCCACACATTATCTGTGTTCCAAAGCTCATTGATGTATATATTTGTTATTAAAAAAGGATATGGATTCAATATATATTACAAAGTACAGTATACCTATAGTTACATGATTACAACTCACACAGTAAGCAGTTAATACATAAAGTTACATACAGTTACATGCAGTTAAATGCCAGCGATACAATACCATTATCCTTAAGTTATATAAATTTGTCTTTCCATATCACTGTCTCTCTCTGTAAAGTAATGCTGGGACTCCATCTTCCTCTGAGACCTTACAGCAACTCTGAGACCAAAACAGGAACTCCCTTCCTGTGTGATCAGCAAAATGTGTTAACTAGTTTCTGGGGGAGGGATTCACGATGAGTCACCAGTTCCTTTGCATATGCTGAACAGGTTCAGCCTTGGGGACGTCCAAAGGGCTGGCCTGAGTTTCCTGTCCACTACCTGTTTGGAACTTCTGTTGTTCTAATAAAAGTGTTTTTAGCATTTATACATGTAATCATAATTCCGTGTTGCAATGTCCTACAACTTAATAACAAGTATCAAATGAATCTACACATTAATCTGGTCGTTTCAATAGTAACCATGACTGGTCTATCTTGTTAAGTTCAAATAATACACATTCATGACATTACTTCATTAGATAATTTTAAATCACCATGATGTCCGGCGCTTGATATTATTATAATTATGTACTGCATGAAATAAGTGTCGAATCCATCTCTGTGGCATGTCCATGTAAATGCGTGTGTTACCATATATTGCTGTGCGCGCTGCGCGTATTTGCAAGTAAAGCAACTTATATGTGTGTAGTTTGTATGTTCTCTTTATGTAATATTTTTTTTTACTTCGACAGTCCACCCTTTGGCAGCAAACAATAACTGCCATCAATTATTAACATAAGAAAAAAATATTTCATACCATAATCGGTGACCTAGACACAAGTATGTATGCATTTCGCAAATCAGACACTTGACTATATTTGGGGAAGACAGGGAGGAAGACGAGACATCCTCTATATGCACTCGGCGGTTATGGGACCACTGGTTGGGGGTGGGACAACATTCAACCTATAGAGTATGCTGGAAAAGTGCTTTAGCCTATAATGTCTGATTTGCGACGAACATTTCACACATACATGTACCTACGTCTTTGTACACTGATGTTTGGATTCAATTGAGGTTCTGCTGGGTAGATGAAGAAGACACAAACAAATCGTGACAGTGACATATAAAATTTTCATGATCTACATATTCCTATCATTTTCTGAACATTGTTTCCATTTCTGGAACGTATGCTAGGTCTGTTTAATCATTGAACAAGGGTTATAAGTAGTGTCCTTCCTAAATAACGTAAACCTTCGGAGTTCGGTGAGAGCCACTCATAAACCTTTCTTCCACATATATTAATGAGCTCTTTATCTGCAATGTGTGAATAGCCATTGTCTGATTTTTTTCTGATTACCTCTGAACTCCATAACTACTAGACCTTTGATTTTTCTCTGATTTTAACAAACTGATCGGCTAATCCTGGGATTCTATAAGGAAATCACTCCTTCCTACAAAACCAGTTCCAGTCCCACACTCGACTCCTCATAAAAAAAACCTTGCAAAAATAGAATATCCTGAAAGAAAATGTTTGTCAGCGGGAAAGAGAGAAAAGAGAAATAGAACAAAACAACTCTTGTTCATAACAAATCAATTACAATGACTGGTCTTTCTGCAATCCTTTAGTACGCTCAGGTAGTGTTCAACAGTGCCGCCTGTCAGTCTTCACGGAACAGAGTCTCTGGTGATGCTTTTGCGATCTCTTTCCCTTGCACTTTGAACACACAGTTCACTTGGAACACACAGTTCACTTTGCTCTCCACTTGCTCTTTGAACACACAGTTCACTTGGAACACACAGTTCACTTCGAACACACAAACTCGATGAATGTGAGCAATAAACTACTTTGTCATGAGTTCTCTCCGGGTCAGTGACCTTCTTGCAGTGGGACGAGTGGACCCAAGTCTTTCTTTCGGCGACCTTTAGTGCTGTCATCAAAACTTGGTATGGTCCTTCCCACCTGTCTATTAGGCAACCTGAGCGTAAGAACAATCACACAGTCTCTTGGTTCACTATCAAGACAGTTAGTATTTGGCATACCAGCAATCAACAGTTTCAAGTTCTTTTGTCAAGTTCTCAAATGCTGGCTCATCTCAATAAGGTACTGTACTGTCACCTCATTGGTGTATTTCTGATCATTGTGCGGATCAATCACGACATGAGGTTGTCTTCCAAAAACAACCCAAAAAGACACAAATACCAAAACAAAAACAAATTTTGAAGAGGGTGATTCGTTAAGTGAAGATCTGGGAGTGGTTCCGAAGCTACATAATACTAGTGGCAGTATCTATGATCACAATAGTATAATTTCAAGCTTTGCTCCTACTTCTAGGGGTACCATTATCTACACACAAATATCTGCGCAATTTTTCTTTGCGGTAAACACAGCAGCATCCGTGGCGGCAGGAAATACCTTTACCCAGTTTGAGAAAACATCAGTGCACACCAATACATAACAATAATTCCTAAAGGGTGTTAACTGTACGAAGTCGATTTGTATTTCCTGAAAAGATCCGTCTGCAGGAGGGGTATGGGATGGCTCTGTTGGTATTGCTTTATCAATATTCTTCCTCAAGCAAGTAAGACAGGTCATTGCTCTCTTACCTGCATGAGAATAGAATCTTGGTGCACACCAGTAGACTCTCATCAGCCTGCACCTACCCTCTTTGCCTAGATGAGTCAGACCGTGTGCCACCTCAGCTAGACTTGGAAGGTATGCTCTGGGGGCTACTGGCTTACCGTGTCCACCTGCCCACAGTCCTGAGGACTCCTGGCCATACCCCTTTGTCCTCCAGACTGCCTCTTCCTGCAGGGAACACTAATTTTTGTTCATTTTAATTTTCTATTGTGTGTTTGCAATGTAGAGTACCATGAGCATAACTCAAAAAAAGAAAAAAAAGAAAAAAGAAACATCTCTAGAGGAGAGAAAGAAGAAGAAAATGAAAATGTCAGGTTTGCCATTCACCAACAGGCATATCAGTGTCTATACAAAATTTCCCTTCACCAGTATTCCCATTCTCCACCCTTTGTGCATGACAAGGCACACTGCAGTAATACTGGTGTTATCGTGCTGTTGAGATATACTGGGTTTGGGCAGAACTCTGAAGGACCTAGGCATGTGGAGTTTGAACTGTACTTGGTCCATGTACTGTACCACCCTGTGTGAATGCAAAAGATGAAGAGGAAAACTGTAGAGAAACAGAATAGAGGTTGGTGACAGATGAGTTTGTAGAGGTGAAGAAGATTTTATAAAAATTTTGACAACTGGATTGGGCACTACGGGGAAGTGATTCTCTACTTGGTCTATACCCCTTAAAAAAATACTGTGTGTCTTATCTCTACTGGGACTATCCCAGCCATCAATCCAGTGTACTGTCCATCCTAAGTTCATAGGGAACCCGGTATCTGTGAGTTAATTTCCTCTACCTGTGATGGACATGCATCTAAAACAGTAGAATGTAACATTAGTAAGTTGCATTTATTCTGTTCTTCCCATTAACCGAATCTGTGTTTTCTATATGGCTTATGATTCCTTACTATATGTCCCTTGGTCCCGTCTATGTGTTTAATAATGGGGCTTGTGTTTTCTGTCTAGGGGATCTATATTGACTATGTGTCCTGCTACTCCTACAATCTCTGGCAAAATGCCCTTCCTTCCTACAAGTGTAACATAATATTGACCATTAGGGATCTGGGGTTTGGACTGATGGGTCTTTCCTGTATGTGCCAGTATACTTACCGTCCTCAACCTCTCCACCTGTTGTTCTCTGCGCCTAACACTATTCTTGTGATGTTTAATAGCACACTATCTAAAATTAGCTACTGTGACCCCTTTCCAATTTTGCAAAGAAGTCTGCACCCTGACACTCAATGCCTTATTGAGCCCGTCCATTTGCACAGAGACAGCCACCTCCCATTTGCCGAATTAGTGTTTACCAGTGATCTTATCCAGATGGAGAGTTTTCTATTTCTGCAAGAGACAAAAACAAAACAAAAAAAAAGTTTAACAAGCTTCTAGGTCATGCGAAGTATTTCATTGAATCCTTCTCATCCCGTATTAAGGGTCTGTACATGGTCCAACAAACATTTCCAAGCTCATCTTTACTAGGGGCATTACTAGGAATGAATACTTCTTATATGGTAACTGAAAGAAATACCATGGGGTTACCTTGTCTCTGTCCGCTTTCCTACTGGCAAATACTAATGTGCAGACAGGTTTTTTTTTTCTCCATCCCTGACGTTACTTTTTTTTATTTTTATTTTTGGGTTTTACTATATATGTACACAAATGATACCATACTTACCTGTTCCACTGGTCTCAGCCACTTCCCCCACAGGCTACTGCTCTTCTTTTACCGGTTGGATACTCCTCTGGGTACATGAGAAATGGCTGAAAACAATCAGGTCACCTTCTCCTCCTAAATAAAACTTCAACATTCATTAGTACATATATAGGTTACAGTCATATTTTTCATATTTTTCATATTTTCTATAGTTTGTATGCTGGCCGTAACTGCTTCCACATCTACATAAGGCGGTGTACTTGCATTCTCTTTTTTTTTTCTTCCTACTTATTTATTGTTGCTAGAAGTTCAAACAGTTCTTATATTTCCATTCTTGTCTTATATGACTTTGGTTAGACATACCACCTGCAATACCTTAGGATCAAACTCACCAACCCCTCTTGCTGTCACAGGTTTAAACAATTTGTATGTCTGACCCTTTGATTTCGGGATTTTATCAGACATATTCTTATCCTTAAGTTCTGCAGTACCTTTGGTTCAAAGCTGTCCACCCTAGGGAATGGTACCCTATCTTTGTCAGTCATACATACCTATTCATTGCAAAAAGCCTCCGTGTGTGATCCATATTGTTCACATCTAATAAACCTTGCTGACTCTCTTGGTCGCACCTCTTCAGCCTGAACTCTAGCTACCAAACGCCCACTGCTTGTGCAATTGGATCCCATCGCGGACTTTTTCCTTTTTACGCAATCCCCAATGCACACCGCAGATAGACGGTGAAAGTTCTTAGAGCGCTTTCACCCACTCCTTCTCCGCTGAGTACCACGACTCACTCCAATAGTGACCACCGCGTACCCAGTGAGGCCCCTATCTGGTTTCTATTCACTGGAAGTGTTTAGGAGTGACTTACCTATTCCAGTGAATATACACCGCTGGAGATTTTCCTGAGAGAGACCAGCAAAAACTCCCTATACACTTATACACAAATCACACTTGCGTATGCTCTATACAGCGCTAATGATACCGCAATTTTACGCAAAAGCTCGTAAAGGGGTATCCAGTTGCGCTATATATATCGCACCCACAAATGCGCGGTCCAATCGCACAGCATATAGGTACTTGTTACCTATCTGCCGTACAACCACGGGTCGATGTACAAACTGCGACCCTCAGTTCGGAGCGTAATACAAAAACCTTTTAACTTCAATCGCAATACTATGCACTATCACGCTCCTCTGCAAATCACCTCACGATTTGCGTATTTCAATCTATATTAACGTGAGTCAGCCACTTCACGCCACCAAGCCTCCTCTTACTTGATGTATTACGGGACCCGACTTCCGGGGTTCAGTTCCACTCACTCCTACGTTCGCTCGCTCAAGTACACTTTGTCTTTTCTGTACAGAAAATTTGGATTCATTCAGGTTGGCAGCTTTACCCCAGAGGCAATACAGTTTTTTTAAACTAAATTTAGAGTAACCTGCTTTTGAAATCTGATAGTTATGTGCTATTGTATTAAATGTCTACTATCCCACCTTTGAACTAAACGACACTATTGTATAATTTGAACTTAGCGCCCGCATTCTTACGCACTTTGTGCAAACACGTGACCCTTACGCTGCGTGCGCAGTCCTGTACTTTGTCCGAGACACGTGTACAAAACCCTGCATCCGCAATAAATCACACAGCTCTATAAATGTGAACAATACTAATTACTATTGCCCACTAGACACAACTTGTTCTGTATAAACTTTTATGCAGACCTGCGTTTGTGTCTTTACGCTTACTTCCTTAAAATACTGTTACTTCAAATTTACCTATAAATTTACCTATATAGCAACAAATGTATCCTATTTCACACAGATCTATAATGACTCTAGCAATAATCAATAATTTCAATTATATGATTCAGATTGGATAGCTATCTTGCAGAACATACACTGATATAAATATTCACATAATTATAATAAAATTATATATATGTACCATTCACTCTCCTATGAGACTCATTTACCCATTCAGTGCTTCTAATTTTCATATCAACAGAGGTTCATATGCCTGTTCAAGAGGGTAGTGGGACAGGTTAATTAACATTTCAATGGCTATCCTAAACTAGCAAGCAGAGTTTACTGAATCCTAGAGGTAAAAGAAAAAAAACCTTTTTTTATATCTGTGTGTAATTCTTACACTAAGTATTCATCTATAAACTCTCACTAGGCCCAGCTGAAACTATTTGTAATTGACTATGGCATGGGTTAAATAAATGCATTGGTAACTCATAAATGGTGTTTGATGTGACCAAGGAAAGCTGATTATTCTGAGCAGTGAAAATCAGCCATTTAGAAAATGACCTTCCCAAAATGGCCGCTGCTCCTCCCCCTTCCACATCCATGAGGGTTACACAAAATGGTGGACAGGCCATGTGGTTAGTCCAAAATGGAGGATAGACCATGCGGCTTCCTTTGTCACAAAGAAATCACACATCATACAAGCACCAGAAGTTATTTTAGGCCTGAGTATAAAATAAAAACTATATCAAGGCTATGCATCAACTTTTAAATGTACTTTTAACCCTACTTAACAGATAAGCAATCCAATCTGAATCAAACACAATATGACTTATTTGAACCTTGTTTTGCAACAATAAAAATACATTTTAGCATCTTAAATATTATGAGAAACGCATTGTCCCTTGAATTTCATATCAGCATCTTACTAATAACACAACAATACACACGGATATGATTTTCTCAGCTTTTAGGATGCGTCCATCACAAGCTGATCGACCACAGCGTCGCGTTTATAATGTACAGTGCATCGTTAAGAACGTGATATCCCGGACGAGCACCCATCTAAGAATGCCAAATTGATTTCTCTCAAATATTTAAAATGCCCGCTCTAATATATATTGCAGACGCCTGGCGCATCTTATTACCATATACGATAAAAGTGCGCTGTACATCGCAAAACACTGTATCCCATAAGAGAAAACAATACACCCACACATTATCTGAGTTCCAAAGCTCATTGATGTATATATTTGTTATTAAAAAGGATATGGATTCAATATATATTACAAAGTACAGTATACCTATAGTTACATGATTACAACTCACACAGTAAGCAGTTAATACATAAAGTTACATACAGTTACATGCAGTTACATGCCAGCAATACAATACCATTATCCTTAAGTTATATAAATTCGTCTTTCCATATCACTGTCTCTCTCTGTAAAGTAATGCTGGGACTCCATCTTCCTCTGAGACCTTACAGCAACTCTGAGACCAAAACAGGAACTCCCTTCCTGTGTGATCAGCAAAATGTGTTAACTAGTTTCTGGGGGAGGGATTCACGATGAGTCACCAGTTCCTTTGTATATGCTGAACAGGTTCAGCCTTGGGGACGTCCAAAGGGCTGGCCTGAGTTTCCTGTCCACTACCTGTCTAGTATATTATATAGATCCATCCGGCGGCGTTTCAGAGCGGCACTAGCACGCCAGCTCACTCTCTTTGTGTTAACCTCAATATATACTATAACGTGTGGGGAATATTCCATTCAATTTGAGAAATTTATAATACTGAGTGCACTACATCAAGTTAATATCTGTCCAACAGTAGGATTCCCATGTTAAGCAGAAGGGAGAACCGTATCCCTAATATATCAATATGAGTATGTTTAGCTGAATGGAATAAACACACTATACAGGTTCACATCGGCACATATTGGAGAATCTCTATGTAATAAACAGATACAGTGAATAATCTACTCCTATTCAATAGAAAAAGCCTAAATGTTGGAGCCGTGTCTCTGACACATAGATGCGAGCATACCTTGCAACATTGTATCAGCACAACATACAGTTTTACTCTGCCATCTGCCTGCAATAATTTAAGTAACAAATAGACAAAGTGAATAACTTGTGTCTATCTAATGGTAAAAACTTGTAACTATAGCCGCAACTGTTGCAACCTTCGAGACAGCAACAGAACAGATACATCAGAAAGGAACTAATGGACTACAAAATCCACACCATATGAGATGGGATATTAAGAATTACATATGGTGATTTTGTGGCAGTATCTTAACATTGGCTAGAGATACCCAATATAGTGAACAAGCATAGTAAATAACATGTCTGCTTAAAATTTAGGGTATTTAACCCCAATTAAGCTGTATAATACAACAACAGTAAAGTTACATGGTATGAGGCAGTCTTAATATTAGTAAAAGCCTATGATGCAAATTGTCCTGCTCCAAGGGATTCAATACTGAGATACCTGTCCCATTAATACAGATTAAACTACAATATTTATGTACTTGGGAATATATCCTAATGGTGCCAGATGGCATTGACTCAAGCATTATTGTAGAGACAATAGCCCACTTACCATATATTAGAATTGGCACGGCTGGTTCCATGTATATACGTACAATTATGAGTATAGAATAAGGGTTTAAATATACATCCTAACACCAACCATTAGACACTGTTATATACTTCCCTGCAACCTGAATAGATAATGTCAGGCAATTTATAAGGCACCCTAGTAAATAAGGGTTTAATTCAAGCAGTCAACATTTTTGAGGTTGGTTTCAGGAATTTTGCACACACACAAAGTGATATTAATATAATAAAGAAACATAAGTGATTTTGATATTGAATTTTATTTAGAGTACTGTTTGTATTTTTGTTCTGCAATTTTTTCACATTATCAGGCATTTTAATCTATGACATTAAAAGTTAAATTTTAATTATACTTACCTTCTTTCTACAAGTGCGCCAGACTAACCTTTCCTTTCCAGTGTCTTTCCTCTGCTTTTTTTGTCTATGGCAGCACCCCCTACACAGTATCATGAATTGATTTATAATATTTAATTTGGGGAACCGTACCATTTATTTGAAGCATTATTAATCTGATAAAAGTCTAGTGCAGAGGATTTCCATTTCCCCCTTTCCTTAATCTATTCGTTTCAATAGTAAACATGACCGGTCTATCTTGTTTAGTTCAAATAACACACATTCATGACATTACTTCATTAGATAATTTTAAATCACCATGATGTCCGGCGCTTGATATTATTATAATTATGTGCTGCGTGAAATAAGTGTCGAATCCATCTCTGTGGCATGTCCGTGTAAATGCGTGTGTTACCATATATTGCTGTGCTCGCTGCGCGTATTTGCAAGTATAGAGACTTATATGTGTGTAGTTTGTATGTTCTCTTTATGTAATTTTTTTTTTTACTTCGACACGCTTCTCTAGAGAGGTGAACTCCCAAGTATCTAAGGGACTGTGATTGCCAGGCATATTTATATAAAGTTTTCAAGGAGCGGATCTCATTATTACTAAGGGGAGAGCTTCGGTTTAGTGGTGTTAAGTCTATAATATGATAATTTGGAATAAAGGGCAAGTGTGGCATGTAAGTGGGGGAGGGAAGATTCTGGTTGTAGAAGACACAATAAAATGTCGTCCACGAATAAGCTTATCTTATGTTGTTTCCCGCCTATGAGTGGTCCCACATTCATAGTAACTCTTCTAATCTATTCTGCTAATGGCTCAATCGCTAGGGTAAATATCAATGGGGATAGGGGACAACCTTGACGGGTTCCGTTGGTTACCTCAAATCTTGTAGAGTAGCAGCCATTGGTGAACACCTTAGCTGACGGACAAGAATACAGGGCTAAAATAGAACTAAGAAAGTTACCATCAATGCCAAACCTTTGCAACGTCTGCTGCATATAGTTACAATAAAGCCTATCGAATGCTTTCTCAGCATTGAGCGATAGAAGCAACAGAGGCCGGTCTGACTGTTGGCAATGTTCGATAATATCAATCACTCGTCTTGTGTTATCAGAAGCTTGTCTACCTAATACAAAGCCAACCTGATCTGGGTCAATATGAGCGGGTAAAAGGGGAGCAAGTCTGTTAGCTATTAGTTTCGCAAACAATTTGACATCGGCGTTAAGTAAAGTGATGGGGCGATAATTTTGGACAGATGTAGGCGATTTACCGGGTTTCGGAATCATCATAATTTTGGACTCCAGCATTTCTTTAGGGAAACGAGACGCAGCAGAGGCTTCATGAAAAACATTTAGCAAAATAGGGGCCAGTACACTCTTAAATTGCTTATAGAAGTTAGAGGGATAGCCGTCAGGTCCAGGAGCTGTATCTAGAGGAAGGGAGCCAATTGCCACCTCAACTTCTTCAAGAGTCCATGGGGAGTTAATAAAATCGGCGTCTTGAGCTGATAGTGATTTTAGGGGGAGATTCCGAAGAAACTCAGAGATCTCTGGAGGTTTAGGTTGGGGGGTATTAGGATCGTCCTTTAAATTATATAATTGGGAATAGTATTCCGCAAATGGGTTGGCTATGTCAGAAGGATCAATAACCTTGGCTCCTGTGGAATTGTATACCGCCTGAATTCGGTCCAGAGCTCTGCAGCCACAAAGTTTACGGGCCAAAAGTCAACCAGCCCTATTGCCTAAAGAATAATATATTTGATTAAGTCGCTGAATGTTACGGTGAACTTCAGCAAGTGTAAAAGAATTAACTCTGTCTCGGGCTGCTAGAAGTTTAGTAAAAATAGCCTTATTTAAAGGGTCTACTTTATGGGCTATCTCCAAAGAAGCAACATCCTGCTCAACAGAGGCCAGTTGTTGTCGAGATTCACGTTTTAGTTTGGCCGCGATTTGTATTAATTGTTTTATTAATTCACCCAGAAAACATTATTATTATTTATTTAATTTCCTGTGCAGTACTTTATTAAGCATTCCCCACACATAAATTTTGCATGCTCCATAGAAACAAAATGATTTTATTTTTTCACAGTAATGTGTTTCCATCTTTGCTGCATTTTCCTCGTTTTCCTGGAGGTGGCAATTTTTCTATACAGCAGGGACTACAGGCACTCAAAAGAGTTCCTTCAGTACTGAGGCTGGGTCTCTCAGACCCGGCAGACAAAGGAAGGGCTCCTGCAGCAATCGTTACTAGCACATCATTGTGCTTTATCTGTCAACGGATAGTAAACAACACAATACGAAGGTACTGAAAAGTATCTTCTTCTCTGAAATTCGACCAGATAGAACAACAATCAGAATGACTGGGTCTCACAGAACCAGAGTCAGCAGTGAAGAGTAAAAGATAAATTTGTAAAAAAAGGAAAATACATTTTAAAAGCATTTTACAGAAATGTCTGGTAATAATGAGACAGTATGGGGCAGATATAGAGTTGGAGTTACGTTATTCTGGGGTACAATGTGTATTTTTGTATTCACCGCATATAGATTTGGCTGTATTTCTGCTGTTATGCTATGCTCCTTACACTTATAACGGCAGAGTGGGTGAATGAGGGCATGTGCAGTAAGGGTATCTGGGTGATAGATAGACAGTGTCTAGGTTGACATCGTAGAGTCGACATGCATTAAGTCAACAGGTTCAAAACGTCAACAGATGAAAAGTCAACAGTGCTTAAGGTCGACGGGTACAAAACCTCAACAGGTTTAAATGGTCGACATGGTTTGGGGTATTTAAAACATTTTCCCAACATTTGCTTGATTCACTATCCAACTACAATCTGGAATAGTAACCTGTGGCGAGCTCAGCGGTAGCAGAGTGAGCCACCTTGCCCGAAGCGTGGCAAGTGAAGTGAGCCCATGAGGGTGTACGTTTGTACAGATGGTGGTTACATATTACCAAACATAGAAGATTTGTCCCAATAAACTGAAAAAATGTTTGTCGACCATTTGTGTTGACCATTGTCATGTTGACCTTTTCAACCTGTCGACCTTTTGTACCTGTTGACCGTAACCGTTGTCGATCTTTTATCTGTTGACCTATTCTACCTGTCAACCTAATGCATGTCAGCCATTTGGTGTCAACCTAAATACTGTAGTTCTTCTACTCTGCACCCTTCAACAAAGATGCAAATGCACCTGGAAGGTTCAAAATATGCGCTGATGATTATGACAATCAGCATCTTCTGATTGGCTGAGCTCATTTTAACCCCTTCCACAGATATAATTACTGCTATAAATACAGTATGTCAGCTTCGGTCTTTTCACATTTTTATATATATATATATATATATATATATATATTGTAGAGAAGAAATAAGACCTTTATCGCGCTATAAATAAACAGCTGCACCTTAGGGGAAGTACCCCCTGTTAGACGGGGTACTAAGGTTGTAAATAGGAATGGTGAGGTTTCCCCAGGGCGCTAGTGAATCCCTTTGGTATATCTAAAGTTATCTAAAGTTGCTGCACCCGCTAGGAACATTACTGAATACAGAGAGGTTCATTCACAGTTTTCTGATTTGTGTAAAATTCACGCTTGGATGTGAAAAGCTGCTCTATTTATTAATTTTCAACGCAATTGGTTTAAAACACAATTGCTTTCAGAAATAACATAATTTGGCTCAGTAGAATGAATAACATCTAATCATCTGCTGAATGGATTATAAGTACAACCCCTGATGAAGTCCGTAGGACGAAACGCGTTGGGTTAAGACAGCAGTGTTTTGTCTTGTCTTCGAGGAAGATCAATCATTCTGTTGCTTTGTGATTGAAATGTACTGTTATCAACATTAATATCTGTACAAAACTTTGTCGATGGTCACTGTAGACATATTGTGACACAATGTATTCCATTGTATTTTATTAAATAAATATAATCTATTTTTTATGAAATTTCAGTATAAGTGAGATATGAATTTCCATTATAAGTGATAACTTTAGATATACCAAAGGGATTCACTAGCGCCCTGGGGAAACCTCACCATTCATATATATATATATATATATATATATATTACCTTTGGGTCCGCTGCAGGAAAGATTATTCTAATTTGGAAGTGGAAGGCAGTGGATGTTTGTATTTAATTGAATTTAGTATTGTTTTGTATTTCTTTCTGTATTTAATTACATTTTACATTGTAAATGTGACTTTAGCGTTTATTAATTTAATAACTCCTTCTAGACACAGACTGCCTTTTGCATATATTTGATTATAGTACTATGTTATGTACATATGTTGGTACTCAATACATGGAGTAAGTTGCAGACTGTGATGACGATGACAGCTGCTGGCTTCATCTTATTCCACGAATGTGCCTAAAGGCCCGTACACACTGGTCGATATATCTGCCGTTCTCTTGAACGGCCGATATATCGCGGGACCGTCGGCCAGTGTGTACGGCCGATACGTCTGTGAACTCCGTCGTTCACAGACGTATCGCGTCGGCCGCGCAGCACAGCCGACGGCCAATATATCTACCGATATATTGGCCCGTCGCTGTGTGTGTGCGGCGGTCGACTGACCGCCCGTACACATGCTGCGGTGGCCGGCGGTGATTGACAGCTGAACTGGGCGGGCGTGTGTACACGCCCACCCAGTTCATGACGTCAGTCCCCGACGGATCGGGCAGTGTGTATGCACATCACACTGCCCGATCCGTCCATAGATATATCTGCAGATCAATTGATCTGCAGATATATCTATTAGTGTGTACCCACCTTAAGACACACATAATTTTTCAAACATAGTATACGAGGTGTGGCTATTAAGTACTGTACTTGGGGAAAAAAAGCCAAACAGATAGTTTGTAAGCTTGCGAGCATGGCCTTCATACCTCTGACTGTTTGTTTATTACCCGGTGTTGTTGTATCATTGTGTCCAATTGTAAAGCGCAACGGAATTTGCTGGGCTATATAAGAAACTGTTAATAATAAATAAATAAATATTAATAGTTTGCTGTCACACAGGAAATGTAGATTTTGTGCTTTTCCCAAGCATCGTAAAAATGCTTTATTCAAAAGTAGAGCAACGTGTTCTGTATGCGTCCAACTCTAAGCGTGACGGCGTTTATTAACACCGTATGTTTGAAGAAAATCATAAAGGACATCTCTCCCAGTAAGAGCTGTCCTATGCGATAAAAGGACTTCTGGGTTTAAAACCCAGGAGTCCTTCTGTGCATGCGTTTAGTGACACATGCCATGGGGTATGCTGGGAGGGATCTGATTGGATCCCTCTCAGGAGGGAAACATGAAAGAAGCCCATAGGTTTCTATTGGGCAAAGCCATCTAAAGATGTTGTTGCCCTCGGAGCTTGGTGCATATGCGGTAAATGGCCAAACCTAAATACAACTGCATTTTCGGACAGTTGACCACAAAACACAGCTTGATGCATTCTGCCCAAAATTAGGCAAGCCATGTGAGATTCTGCTTTGGTAAAATGTTGACATCAAAGCAGGAGGGGACCATCTTCTGCCGGCTGACCAATGCTAGACTGCAGAGTAGTCCTATTACACAAAGCAGTGTTTATTTTTTTCAAAGGTTTTCAAAGTTGAGGAAAATAGTTCCAGCACAGGCAGTTCTAGAGAGGAGAGGGCCCCTGTGCAGGCTCTGTGATGGCTCCCTCCTCTCTGGCAGCACAGTAAACTGTGGCTTTTTTTGCCAGAGGGTACTGTGTATGCACAGGTCTCCGGGAACATTGGACCCATGCTATGCTCCCTGTGACTTATCTATTGCGCATGCGCAAATCACCAGGAAAATGGTCACAGCAACATTTTCCCAGGGGCAGTTGTACTAAGCCTTGGAGAGTGTTAAAGTGGAGAAAAATCAAGTTCCAAACCAATCAGCTGTCAGTTTAAAGGCTGTGTTTGAAAAATGACAGGCGCTAATTGGCTGGTACTGTATCTCTCTCCACTTTATCACTCGTCAAGGCTTAGTACATCTGCTTCCATAGTGATTTCTGCTGCTCTGCAGTTCTAGCCAACACGGGACTCCAGAGATGTAATTATTATAATGGGTGCAGGAGGTGCGGTGTGTACCCCCTGGACTTAAGTGCCTGTGTGTACTATACACCCTGCTTCCATTATATACACTCCCATGACTAAAAGACAGAGTTTAAATATAAGATTATTTATAAGCAAAATATACATCAATTCATTCATATCTAGGGTACAATACTGTTTCTACTTTTTGGATACAAATGTTGCATATTGTTACTGCTCACACCACAAGTGCTTGTTTTATCTGATATCCAGTACAGGGTATTTTACTATTTTCCTTCTAAGGTTTAAGTCCAGACTATGTTTTATTGTATGAAATTTCTATTATTGTCATATTACATTTTCTTTATAATTTATCTCAGCATACGTTTTTGTTCATGTTTCCAATTTCATTGCGCAGCTGAGTTCTTTTTTCAAAATATACATCAAGCATACTAAAGTTTCAATATTACTAATAATAGTAATTCTATAATTAGATTTTTTTTTTCTAAATAAGCCTAAATCTATCCAGCCTTCTACCTCCCCTTCCAGACAGCCAGTCTCATGTCTTTTTTCTATTGTGTTATTCTATTATAAATATTAAAACAAAAAATCTAAATAACCCTAAATCTATCCGGCCTCCAACCTCCCCTTCCAGCCAGCCAGTCTCACGCCTTTTTCTATTGTGTTATTCAATTATGAATATTAAACAATTTATTCATTTACTATAAATAAAAACTACATGTGAAAAGGTGTAAAAGTCTAAATAACCCTAAATTTATCCAGCCTCCAACCTCTCCTTCCAACCAACCAGTCTCACGCCTTTTTCTTTTGTGTTATTCTATTATGAATATAAAAAATGTATTAACTTACTATAAATATAAAAAAATACATTTGTAAAAGGGTAAAAAAAAAAAATCTAAATAACCCTAAATGTATCAGGCCTCCAACAGTCCCTGCAAGCCAGTCTCATCCTTTTTCTATTGTGTTACTCAATTATAAGTATTAAAAATGTATAAACTTACTATAAATTATAAAAAATACATGTGAAAAAGGATAAAAAAATTGAAATAACCCTAAATCTATCTGGCCTCCAACCTCCCCTTCCAGCAGGCCAATGTCACGCCTTTTTCTATGGAATTAACTTACTATAACTTACTATATTAACTACCTTCCTACATCTATGAGTACAAACTTTAAATATTAAAATCTAAAGCTAAAATATGAAATTTATTTTTAAATATAAAAATTAACACATATATAAAGATTTTTAAACTGTCCTAACCCTAACCCACCCTGTATGACCATCTAAAGTTTAAACCATCCCAACCTAATTAAACAAAAACATTCAAAGCAGAGCCGGCCCTAGCCAATTTGATGCCCTAGGCAAAATTTTGGCTGGTGCCTCCTAGCACCGCCGCTAGTTCTGCATCTGACCCAGCAACACTCAGGCAGCGGGGCCCACTGTGGGGTTGCCCTGTGGGCCTGTTCAACCCTGCATAATGCCACACAGTAATGCACCTTACACATATGCCCCACAATAGTAATGCCCATAATACACATAATTCCACACAGCAATTCACCTTACACATATGCCCCACAATAGTAATGCCCATAATACACATAATTCCACACAGCAATTCACCTTACACATATGCCCCACAATAGTAATGCCCATAATACACATAATTCCACACAGTAATGCACCTTACACATATGCCTCACATTAGTAATGCCCATAATACACAAAATTCCACACAATAATGCACCTAACACATATGAACCACATTAGTAATGCCCATAATACACATAATTCCACACAGCAATTCACCTTACACATATGCCCCACATTAGTAATGCTATTATTATTTTTATTTTTTAGAAAACTTACTTTTGCTTGCTGCTGTGCTTGCAGTCAGTGTGTGCGCCCATGCAGCTCCCTAGATCCATAACTACGTTTTGTGAGATGGGGGTGGCAGGATGGGTGAGTGCTTGCACCCATTAAAGGTGCACCCATACAAGGGATATGACCTCACAGGGTATGCCGTCCTTTGCAAGCCTCATCCTTTATTTTAGCTTGCTGGTTGGACACATATGGCAGCAAAGTCCAGATACTGCCATACTTGCTGGCTATACAAAAAGACCAGTATCAAACATGTAGCAACTGTCCATTCTCATCACTGTTTGGTGTGTTTGCTGGTGTCTGTTACTCCCGGCAACTGCATGCCCTTTATTTTATACTGCGGGAGCAATATGCTCTACTCTCCAGTCTGACGCATCTGACACTCATGCTGCACTGATGTTTCATATAGGAATAGCTCAATGCAACTTACTGACCACGTTACAGTGCTGGATGGTAGGGGAATTTTATGGCATGGAATGACTGAGAAATAAAGTGTGGGGAGAACACTGCCCATGTTATATCCCTGCAGACACCTGGGGTTGCACAGGGATAAGGGACACAGGATAGCAGGGTCCCCCTCCCCCATGTGCACAAGCAGTATAGGTGATGTCAGATTTATGTGGAGCAGTCTTCCAAAATACAAGTGGTATCATAAGGAGCCATCCAGTAATAACCTTATATAGTCAGTGAAAATGTCACAGGTCCAGGAAGTAGTCCTCTACTTAAGTCCAATGGTGTGCATTTATTTTCGAAGCGTGCATTTTTTTATCAAAGCGTGATAAAATTGACACATAACAGCAGCGTTCCATCAGCGTTCATTTATCTTCAGCTGATATCAATTGTGAATTGACCTCTCTTCTTCTCATCTACAGGTAACTACTCCCACCAACATATTCTGCTGCACTATATCTGTATATGCAAAGCTAATTCTGCTTGGTAACTACTCCCACCAACATATTCTGCTGCATTATATCTGTATATGCAAAGCTAATTCTGCTAGGTAACTACTCCCACCAACATATTCTGCTGCACTATATCTGTATATGCAAAGCTAATTCTGCTAGGTAACTACTCACACCAACATATTCTGCTGCACTATATCTGTATATGCAAAGCTAATTCTGCTAGGTAACTACTCCCACCAACATATTCTGCTGCACTATATCTGTATATGCAAAGCTAATTCTGCTAGGTAACTACTCCCACCAACATATTCTGCTGCACTATATTTGTATATGCAAAGCTAATTCTGCTAGGTAATGCAAATTGAACATTATTGCATAGTATGTGATTCTGAAGTACTTTTTTTGGTTTTGAATGATATAGACCCAGTTTAATCTTTGTGGAATGCCAGGTTGTTGTTTTTAAGGTAATTTATTGCCTGGCATTTGAGGGGGTGGGGTGTGGTTACAGATTTCAATTATTGGTTTCACTTGTAGTAGTCCTCTACTTAAGTCCAATGGTGTAGGCTGTGCAAAGCCGTTTGGTTGTGCATTTATTTTCGAAGCGTGCATTTTTATCAAAGCGTGATAAAATTGACACATAACAGCAGCGTTCCATCAGCGTTCATTAATCTTCAGCTGATATCAATTGTGAATTGACCTCTCTTCTTCTCATCTACAGGTAACTACTCCCACCAACATATTCTGCTGCACTATATCTGTATATGCAAAGCTAATTCTGCTTGGTAACTACTCCCACCAACATTATCTGCTGCACTATATCTGTATATGCAAAGCTAATTCTGCTAGGTAACTACTCCCACCAACATATTCTGCTGCACTATATCTGTATATGCAAAGCTAATTCTGCTAGGTAACTACTCCCACCAACATATTCTGCTGCACTATATCTGTATATGCAAAGCTAATTCTGCTAGGTAATGCAAATTGAAACATTATTGCATAGTATGTGATTCTGAAGTACTTTTTTTTAGTTTTGAATGATATAGACCCAGTTTAATCTTTGTGGAATGCCTGGTTGTTGTTTTTAAGGTAATTTATTGCCTGACATTTGAGGGGGTGGAGTGTGGTTACAGATTTCAATTATTGGTTTCAATTGTAGTAGTCCTCTACTTAAGTCCAATGGTGTAGGCTGTGCAAAGCCGTTTGGCTGTGCATTTATTTTCGAAGCGTGCATTTTTTATCAAAGCATGATAAAATTGACACATAGCAGTGTTCCCTCGGCGTTCATTTGAAGTGAAAAAGAAGGAAATCAGAAGCACACCATTCTAACAAAACAAAGCAAGCAGAGAAACTAATAACAAATGTGAGTTACTTACTCTTCAGATCACTCTCCTCCTGATTGTTGCATCTGATTAAATAGCACGGAACTACCTTACTTGAACATTTCAAAAACCATCCATTTCACCAACAAATGCTTGTATCTGTATTATTGTAATTGTGTTTTTAATGCATAGCTGCACCAATGCAATCTTACCTACAAACACTTAAAAAATCTAACAATTACCATTGCTTCTTAAACCTCACAATCTTCATTTCTTATGGTCCAAATACATTTCAACACCCACTTTATCTACGCTTCTTATTCATTTCATACTAAATCTACACCCATTGCGCCAACACTGCTTTTCTCATCTTCATTTCTGCAATTCTTCGGCTCTGAATCCCTTACAGACTCCACTCCTACTTCCACTTTCCCTCAACCTATTTAACTACTAAACACTATGTCATGGCTTTCTTATACTCCCCACATCACTCAGTGTCTACCTAATCATGTGTCTTTATCCTTCCCCCCTAGTCTCCTACACCTCCTCCTCCCTCCCCTCCTCTGTCTCCCCTTCATCTCTCTGTATTCTTTCCCCTCCTTTCCTGTTACCCCACTTTCACTCACGTCTGCCCCATGGTCCTGCTACCCCACAACTCAGCCCTGCTCCATCCCTCCCTTCCCTGTCACCTCCCCACACCCCCATCCACATCACACTGACCTCCCTCCCTGCCCACCTCCTGCACTTTCCCCTCCTAGCTCGGGCACCCGCACTATGACCACTCTATCATCATCCCTGCCCTCAAAGTTAATCTCTCCTCATCGCTACAGCAACCCTGATAATCTCATTCACATCTCTCCCACAAACTCATACCCCCTATCCTGTGCCCTCCTGAATGCCAGATCTGTTTGTAACAAACTGGTCCCCACTCATGACCTTTTCATTTCCAACTCCCCACACCTACTAGCCATTACTGAAACGTGGATTACGCCCTCTGACACTACTTCTCCTGCTGCTCTCTCTGCTGGGGGCCTCGCATTCACACACACACACCCCGACCTGGGGGTCGCCATGGGGGTGGTGTTGGGGTCCTTTTACCTTCTAGTTACTCCTACCAACTCATACCACCAGAACCATCCCTTACATTCTCTACATTTGAGGTCCATACTATACGCCTCTTCCAACCAGTCCATCTTAGAGTAGCTGTCAATTACCGCCCCCCTGGTGTTGCTTCCAAATTCATCGACAACTTTGCTTCCTGGCTTCCTCACTTCCTCTCTTCTGACATTCCCTCCATTATCCTAGGCGATTTCAACATCCCTATTGACATCCCCACACAATCCCTTGCCTCTAAACTCCTTAACCTCACCTCTTCACTTGGTCTCTCCCAGTGGAGCTCCTCACCCTCCCATGTGAATGGGAGTTCACTGGATCTGGTCTTCACTCACTGCTGTGATATTTCTGATTTTTCCAATTTCCCATTTCCCCTCTCTGACCACCACCTGATCTCCTTTAACCTATCTCTCTCGACTTCCCCATCTCTACCTCCCAAGGCTACCATCACTAAGCGTAACATTGAGGCTATTGACACCACATTCCTTTTTGACTCACTTCTCTCTCATATTCTCTCTCTCTCTTGCCCTGAACAAGCCACTTCCATATACAATGCATCCCTTACTTCTTGACCCTGTTGCTCCACCAACCACTATTCACCCTCGCAAATTAACACCTCAACCCTGGTACACCAAATGCACCAGATATCTGCAAAAATGCTCACGTACTGCTGAGTGACACTGGAGGAAATCACGCTCTAAGGCAGACTTCCTCCATTTCAAACTTATGCTATCATCCTTCAGTGCTGCCCTTTCTCTTGCTAAACAGTCATACTTCAAGAACCTCATCTCCTTCCAGTCTTCCAACCCCGGCGCCTCTTTGTCACTCTCAACTCACTCCTCTGCCCACCTCCACCTCGTCTCCATTCCTCACTCTCTGCTCTTGACTTTGCCACTTACTTCACATCCAAAATTGACTCCATACATAAGGACATCACACCAGACCATCAGTAACCAGCTTTCTCCCATGCCTTACCACTCCTCCCCATCCCTCCCACCTATGACATCTTTCTCCCATGCATCTGGAGAGAAAGTCATGGCCCTCATTCGTTCCTGTCCCCTCACCACCTCCCCACTTGACCCTATCCCCTCCCGCCTCCTCCGCTACCTCTCTCCTTCTGCTTGTTCCCATCTTTCCCACCTTCTCAATCTCTCCCTCTCATCAGGCACTGTCCCCTCTGCCTTCAAGCATGCACTCATCTCTCCTATTCTTAAAAAACCTACCCTTGATCCAAACACTCTCTCCAACTACCGACCCATCTCTCTCCTCCCTTTTGCCTCCAAACTCCTTGAGCATATTGTCTACAACCGCCTTACTTCCTTTCTTTCCTCACACTCACTACTTGACCCATTCCAGTCTGGCTTCCATCCTCTCCACTCCACTGAAACTGCCCTTACAAAAGTATGCAATGACCTCCATGCTGCTAAATCTAAGGGACACTACTCTACTTGATCTCTCTGCTGCTTTTGACACTGTGGACCATCCCCTCCTACTGCAAATCCTTCACTCCATTGGTCTGCGTGACACTGCCCTCTCTTGGCTGTCTTCCTACCTCTCTGACTGTTCATTCTCTGTCTCCTCTCATGACTCCACCTCCCCCTCACTTCCACTAACTGTAGGTGTACCCCAAGGTTCTATCCATGGTCCTCTTCTCTTCTCTCTCTATACATCCTTACTAGGTAAGCTCATTAGTTCTTTTGGTTTCCAATATCATCTTTATGCTGATGACACCCAAATCTATCTTTCCTCTCCAGACCTCTCCTCACTCATATCTCCAACTGTCTCTCTGCTACCTCTTCCTGGATGTCCCAGCGCTTTCTTAAACTTAACATGTCTAAGACCGAGCAGATCATCTTCCCTCCCTCCCACATAACCTCACCTCCTACAATCTCACTATCTATTGATGGCACTACTATCTCCTCTAGCCCCCAAGTGCGCTGTCTTGGAGTAATCCTTGACTCCTCCCTCTCCTTCAAACCACACATTCAGCACCTCTCACAAACCTGCCGTTTTCATCTAAAAAATACTTCCAGGATAAGACCCTTTCTGACCCAGGATGCTACTAAGACTCTTATCCACTCACTGGTAATCTCCAGACTGGACTACTGTAATCTCCTCCTGACTGGCATTCCTGACAAACACCTCTCTCCACTCCAATCTATCCTCAATGCTGCTGCCCGGCTCATTTTCCTCACCAAACGCACTACGTCTACACTCTCCTCTCTTACTAGACCTTCACTGGCTCCCCTTCCCTTTCAGAATCCATTTCAAGCTTCTCACACTCGCTTACAAAGCCCTCACCCACTCCTCTCCCATCTACATCTCTGATCTTATCTCCCTTTACACTCCCACCCGTCCTCTTTGCTCTGCTAATGCACAGCGACTTTGCTGCCTACGGATTACTTCCTCCCAGTCCTACCTCCAAAATTTTTCACGTGCTGCACCACTTCTCTGGAATTCCCTACCTCTCCCCCTCAGACTCTCCACCTCTCTACAAAACTTCAAATGGGCTCTCAAGACCCACTTCTTCACCAAACCCAGCAAAATCTCATCCTAACCCTCTGTTCCACGTTCTCTATGTACCCCATCTGTGTCACCCCTGTCTGTCTACCCCTCCCCTTTAGATTGTAAGCTCTCACAAGCAGGGCCCTCTTCCCTCATGTGCTTATCCTTTGTCTTACTTTAATAATCTTCAACTGTACCACATCCAGCAGTCTTCTGCCACCTGATACTTATTCCAGTGTCATCTGCTGATGTAACTATGTTTATTTACCCTGTACATGTCCTATAATGTCATCGACTGTAAGTTGCTGTTTTCCTGTTTGATTATTTATGTACTCTGTAATTGGGTGCTGCGGAACCCTTGTGGCGCCATATAAATAAAGGATAATAATAAATAATAATAATTGCAGTTACTGGGCTTCTGCTGTCTGAACTCTCACAAGTCAGGGGCATTCAAGCATGTCGGAGGGAGTTCAAGGCACAGTGTGCATTCTATTTGACAAATGTAAACAGCAGTGTATACAAGTACTGATTGAATACATTTAAAAAGTAACAGATAGTTTGCAGACTGTCCCTCCCAGTATGAGATACTGCAGGGAAATGCTTGGATGCCCCTACACATGCTTGGATGCCCTAGGCAAATGCCTAGCCTTCCTATAGCTAAGGCCGGCTCTGATTCAAAGTAACGAGGTACTGAGAGAAAAACTGAAAGCGCAGTCTGAGGAGCTCCTCTTTTTTCTTCTTCTGCTCAGCTCATCCTCTTCATTCTCTTCCATTTGATGCAGAGTCCCCCATTATGGTAACCAGCAGTGCTGTGGCCTCAGCTGTCATTCTTATAGGTCATGTGCTTTTGAGAGGGTTCTCCAGGTGGAGCTGTCAAATGAAAACCATCTAAACAGTACTTGCTGTTCAGGTGTTATTGGTCTCTTACGGGCTGCTGCCTCCATTCTCTCAAGGTTGCTTAGAAGCAATGTAGCGATGTGTTCCAGTGCAGCCAGTTGTCCTCCGGTCTCCAAGGATGTTTTCGAGTGAGAGACCAAAGTCAGGATATTAATATGGCCTGTTCCAGCCACCAGGATGTTCTCTGGCTTGAGATCATTATGGATTATACCCTTGGAATGAAGGAACCGTACTTCCCAAACAAGCTCTGCAGAGTAGAACCTGACACTAGGAATGGTAAGGCAACATGCCTTCTTCAGGAGCTGATGGAAATCTCCACTTGCATACTGCATTATAAATGGCAGATGCTCTTTGGTCTGTAGGGCAAAGTGGCCATGGATAAGGAAGGTGCTAACACTCTCCTTTCCACAAATGCTAGTTCTTTGACCCTGGCTAGCAGTTGTCTCTTCTTTATGACTTTCAGAGCCACCATCTGACAGCTTGACAAATCTGCTGCTAGCAGGACCTTGCCAAAGGCGCCCCAGCCTAACTGATGGAAAAATGGCAGAATTTGGATCGTGTCGCTGGAGCAGGATGATGCAGCACTGCTGGGTCCCCTTCTCTCTGCATCTGCTTGATGTTCTTCTTTCTTCATCCTCTTATGTCTGGTCTTTACCTCTGAGCTGGAAAACATCATACATCTCTTCTTCCTTCCTGGATGCAGATCTTTGCCTTTTCCTCATCTGAGGAGTCCAAATCTTGCTCTCTTGTATATTCTTCCTTTTTGACTGAGAAGTATATGAAATCTTCCCCAATCTGTTATTCTCCTCCTTGATTGGGACCTTCGGCTGTTGCTCCCCAGAGGAGTCAGAAATGCTAATCATCTCCCTGCCATGGCCAGCCTTTTTCTTCACCTCTTTTACACTAAATGATAGCTCTCTTTTTTTCCTCTCCTTCTTCATGGAGATTTTCTCCTCTTCCGAACTGTATGATACCTTCCTCCTTCTTTTCCTGCTTCTTCATGGGTATCTTCAGCCTGAGCCTCCAATGTTTTTTGGGGGGGTTTTGTTACGGGTTCAGGGAAAGTAATCTTTCTGAGGGTGTCCTGCCTAGTCAGCACACTGCACCAGACTGCACTTCCAAGCCCCGGTGCTAGGGGTGGCACAGACAAGTGTCTGTCTTCTGTCCCGGCTGTGATGCTACCCGCCTCCCATCCAGGAATAAACCAGCCAGGTTCACAGGAGTGCTGCTCCTTATTCTCATATTCCCAATGAACTGGCTGACACTGCTGGCTAGTGGCATTACTACCACTGGTGACTCATGACTAAGGCTGGGTACACACTAGAAGATATGTCATCTGATACGGCAGTTCTGACCGACATATCGCGCACTCCCACCCACTGACATCTAGGTCATCCCATCTGCTGTGCTGCACGACCGATGGGATGACCCGGCGCCTGACAGCATACAGTCATGCGCTATATCGTTCGGTGTGTATGGCCGACCAACGTCCATGAGCCTAAAACACTCTGACGAAGTCCTGTGTGATGAAACGCACTGGGGCGTGGCCTAGTGTAAAGGAGCAGGCAGTGGTGGTGTAGCTGCTCGTGGTTATGATACATACCTATTTGAACGATTATACCTACAGTGGTTGAGACTGCCAACTGTGGTATGTTATTTTAATCTTTTGATTCTGAAAAGATGTTCGAATAAATAATTTTATAAAACGGATTTATGCACTATGAGACGCCCTTTTTACTTTGACTTTTAGAAATACCTGTGGCCGACAGTGGATACGGGCTTTTAAGGAGATGCCGATCTGAAGGATCTATGTTTTACAAAGACCATCTACAGACTGAATTATATTGAAGGGATTGGCCTTTATACTGGTGTGACTGTTGCTGGGACCTGTTGCTCCACGAAGTGAAACCTGGTTTGCGCAAAACTTTCTCTCTCTCTCTCTCTCTCTCTCTCTCTCTCTCTCTCTCTCTCTCTCTCTCTATATATATATATATATATATATATATATAAACCTTCCAGCAGCAGCCGGCACTCGCATAAAACCCAACTTGCTCCGGTGCTTACTTTAACAGAGTCCAGCAAGGAAACTGCTACTATCATTGTCTCCGAATGCCGTTTCCTTGCTGGACCTCTATGTGTGTGTGTTTGTGTTTGTTTGTTTGTTTGTGTGTGTGTGTGTGTGTGTGTGTGTGTGTGTGTGTGTGTGTGTGTGTGTGTATGTATATATATATATATATAATGCAATAATACATATGCGAGTGGGGCCTGCTTACTGTTTTTTCTCCTTCCTGATACACTGGAGTCAGGGGGAACATCAGAAGGGCCAGAAAAGTAACAGTTTTTAACTCCTCATTTTGTGAGAGACGAGGTATAGTTTGATTAACAATGACAGTACTCCCTTGTCTGTCAAGCCCAGCCTCCATCTTTTATGGTTACAAGCAGGGCCGGTGCTAGGGTGTTCCTCGCCCCCCTGCAAACTATAAAATTGCGCCCTCCCATATTCCGTTGGCGTGCGCCGGGAAAAGGGGTGTGGTCTCACAAGTAAGGGGCATGGCCACACAATAGTACCCCCATTTAAAATTACGCCACAATGTAGCACAATCTTATTAACCTTATACGTAATGCCCCACCCGTAGTAGTAGCGTCCTTATATGTAATGCACCCCAGTAGTAGTAGCACCCTTATACATAATGCACTCACAGTAGTAGTAGCATCCTTATACATAATGCCCCCCAGTAGTAGTAGCATCCTTATACGTAGTGCCCCCCCAGTAGTAGTAGCATCCTTATACATAATGCACCCAGAGTAGTAGTAGCATCCTTATACGTAGTGCACCCCCAGTAGTAGACGCGTCCTTATATACGTAATGCCCCCCCCAGTAGTAGAAGCGTCCTTATATGTAGTGCACCCCCAGTAGTAGAAGCGTCCTTGTACGTAATTCCCCCCTAGTAGTAGTAGCGTCCCTATACGTAATGCCCCCCCACAGTACTAGTAGCGTCCTTATACGTAATGGCCCCCCCAGTAGTAGCATCTTTACATGTAATGCCCCCCCTGTAGTAGTAGCGTCCTTATGCATAATGCCCCCCCAGTAGTAGCATCCTTATACGTAATGCCCCCCCAGTAATAGTAGCGTCCTTATATATAATTCCCCCAAGTAGTAGTAGCGTTCTTATACGTAATGCCCCCCCCAGCAGTAGTAGCGTCCTTATACGTAGTGCACCCCAGTAGTAAAAGCGTCCTTATACGTAATTCCCCCTAATAGTAGTATCGTTCATATACGTAATGCCCCACAGTAGTAGTAGCGTCCTTATACATAATGCACCCCCAGTAGAAGCCTCCTTATATGTAATTACCCCGTAGTAGTAGTAGCGTCCTTATAAGTAATGCCCCCCCAGCAGTAGTAGCGTTGTTACGCGTAATGCCCCCCTGTAGTAGCGTCCGTATACGTAATGCACCCTCCCAGTAGTAGTAGCGTTGTTACGCGTAATGCCCACGTGTAGTAGTAGCATCCTTATACGTAGTGCACCCACAGTAGTAGTAACATCCTTATACGTAATTCCCCCCTAGTAGTAGTATCGTCCTTATAAATAATGGCCAACCCAGTAGTAGCGTAGTTTCACGTAATGCCCCCCTGTAGTAGTAGCGTCCTTATACGTAATGCCCCCCAGTAGTAGTAGCTTCCTTGCATGTAATGGCCTCCCCCAGTAGTAGCATCATTATACGTAATGCCCCCCCAGTACTAGCGTTTATAAAGTGCGCGTACGCAGACATACCTCACACACACAATTCACACATTTATACACACACATACACACCCACCCACCATATGCACACATACACACACTCACACACACCACTTACCTAAGCCAGTCTCCCTCTGTACTGCAGCCTGGTCTGTGTAGCTCCGCCCCTTCTGTCCCGTTTAGCCCCGCCCCCTTTCGGGCCGTTTAGCTCCGCCCCCTTCTGTCCCGTACTCAGCCGCTGTCACACGGGGAGGGGAGGCAGGAGGTTTTTGATTCTGCAGGCGCTGCTGCCAGTGACTGTCATACCGTGACAGTCACAGCAGCAGCAGGGGGAAACAGGACGGCGCAGCAGTGAAGGGATTCAGAGCAGGGGAAGCGCCTCTCTGTCCCAGCGCCTCCCTGCACTGCATCCCTTCGCTGAGCGGGTAGCGCCGGGCCTGGTTACAAGGGAATCAAACTTTAATAGAAGCAGAGGAAGGTGTCACATATACTTACAGAGATTGTCCCTGGAATTCTTCTCAGATCAGGAGCCTCTAACATCATGATCTTATGCAGTTTCTGCGATGCACAAATGATTGGGATGGAATGTCATTCAGATGCTGACATTGAGAATGTCGACATGTTCAGAAATTCTGTATTGCCACAGGGGGAGTAAAAAGTGCCGCTAGTGTGTGACCAATACTGTGGAGGTTTGGTCTGCACAGGGGTGTGTGGCTTATACTGTGGGGTATGGCTAGCACCACAGAGGGCATACAAACAGATTTAGAATAGAAAGATAGACAGATAGGCTCAGGCTTTATTTAAAGCAAAAAGGGTGTTCAGGTGCAAAATTGGTACTTTACAATGCAGGCATCGCTTATTGATAACACCAACAGATTATACAACTCGGTAATACAATTGCAATATTCTCAGAGCAGACATTCAGAAGAAACAGTTGATAGACCTGTTTTGTAATTACAATTATGTGGAAACAGCAGTGATCAAAAAATAGATATTGGCTTAACAATTAACACCCCAGTCACAGAAAATGAACTGATCCCAAAGAGTACCTGCAACGGGTTCAGTATGATTTACCGGCGGCTGGGATGCCGACCATCAATATACCGACAGTGGCACCCTGGCTGCCAGTATGCTGGCAGTGGGGCGAGATTTAGCATGACTTTTATGCTCCAGCTTGGGTCAGGAACAGTCTGTGAATAGATATGCCTATGCAATAACATCAGTGCTGAGAACTTGAGTCTCTGTGAGTAGCAGTAGGTCCTTCCTCTCTGGGGTACATCTGTTATCCGGCGGTCCAGTGGTAAGCCCACTCAGCCTCCAGGGTCACTGCTTCCATAGTGGTCACTCTCCCCTGGAAACAGCCAGCCTCCTGGGATTTCTTCCCTATATTTTGGCTTATCATTTGTTTGTGTCATTAGCCACCACTGAGGCTGCAGTTACACAGAACACAGACAGGAATGAGCCAGTCTCCTGTATGTATGGTCTGTGCAGTTTCACCTGTCAGATAATTAGGCCATTACCTTGTGTCTGGTGTTCCAGCTGCAGTTAATCAATGTTCAGGAGGCTTGTTCTTTTCCAGTCATCCTGATTGGGGCTTTTTCCCTTTATTACCCAGCTTACCCTTCACCTGCGGATGGTTATAGCTTCTTGTTATTGTGTCTGGTCCCTGTCCTATCGTGGTATCTTGATCCTGTGAAGTTGGTGCTATTACATTACTTGTGATACCCAGTCCAGTTTGAATCCTGTGTACCCTTTACTGACAGTATCCTGAGTTCCTGATTGTGTATGTGAGACCTAGCCTGGAAGTACATTCAGACAGCTCCAGCCTTACCTTGCCTTGTCTTGCCTTGCCTGGAATCCAGGGGAGTCCTGCAGCTAAGTAATCTTATCTATACCTTGCCTTGCTCTGCCTAGGTCCCGAAGGAACTCACTGCTAAGTTATTCATTGCTTGTACTTAGTAGCTCATACCACACTCGTGAGGTAGCCTATGCAACCATTGAAAAGGAATGCCTTGCAATAGTCTGGGCCCTCCAGAAGCTGCAGTCCTATCTGTATGGACGCAATTTCACCATAGTTACAGATCACCATCCGGTGCGCTGGTTACATAGAGTCGCAGGTGACAACAGCAAACTGCTTCAATATAACTTCCCCATTCAGCACAGACAGCCCATCACAGTTACCATGGCGTGCACTCTGTCTCGCCAGGGAGAGGACAGCAGCCCATCCAGGTCAGGTACTGACAGTTGTCAGAATACAGCATAGGAGGCTGCGGCCTGACGTGCCACTGCTCCCATGCTGATCTTAAAGGGGGAGGTGTCATGATCCAGGCTATTTTAAGTAGAAATTGGCCTGTTAAAATCAATGTATGTGATATCGATATTCTGATCGATGTATCAATGTACCAGTGTGTGATATCTGTCTTTGCATGTCAAATGGTTGAAGCTTGATTGATCTGCTGACATTTCATTATAGCCACAGAACTCAGAGACACACTGACTACTCAGGTGTGAAATTCCACCTGACCAGAGCTAGTTTAATTACCCCAAAAACCAGAGCTATGGCCAGAAAGGTGTTAAGCCCTTCCTGGTCTGTGTCCGTTCAGAACTGCCCATTTGTTTACACAAGAACCATGGCCAGAGCTTCAAAGGCTATTAGAAGATAAGGTCATTCACCCCTGAGAGAGTGGCTGGGAAGCCCAGTATGAGCTGACACTCAATACATTCTCTGGCTTTGGAAGGGTTAAAACGAACTCTCCAGAGGAAGGGCGGCTGAAGGGGCACCCTGAGTTTTAAATAAGAGAAACACAGACTGCAAGTTGTCCATTATCAAAGAAGCGAGTCTGGAGAAGCATCCTGGCTCTGTAATGTTCAGATAATATCTGAAGAGTATTCACTTCATCCCATCGTTCATCGTTATCCAGTAACGGTGTCATGTGGCAGGGATTCACAGTTTGGCGTATCTGGGGAATCTCTGTGCCTAGGATCGTGTCTGGTTTTTGCATTTGTCAAGTATGCATTTGTTAAGGATGTATTTTAAGGATGAAGTTAGAACCGGAACTGAAAACCATCTCTCCTCTTTCTTCATAGGTAAAAACACCATCCTCATGCTTGTATATCTGAGTCTATCATCTCTCTCTGGCTACACCTTTCACACCCCAAGAAAGTTTGTCTGCAAATGTCTGTGATCTGTCTTCAATGCAAAATCCCCTCTGTTAATTAGCTGAACTTCTGATTGCACACCTCCCCTTTGCCAACTGATATAGGGGGTCATTCTGAGTTGATCGCTCTCTAGCTATTTTTTGCAGCACTGCGAACAGATAGTCGCCGCCTATAGGGGAGTGTATGTTTGCTTTGCAAGTGTGCGATCGCATGTGCAGCCGAACAGTACAAAAAAGTTTTGTGCAGTTTCTGAGTAGCTCAGAACTTACTCAGCCGCTGCAATCACTTCAGCCTGTTCTTGCCCGGAATTGACATCAGACACCCGCCCTGCAAAAGCTTGGACACGCCTGTGTTTTTCCAACCACTCCCAGAAAATGGTCAGTCGACACCCACAAATGCCCTCTTCCTGTCAATCTCCTTGTGATCGGCTGTGTGAATGGATTCTTCGTAAAATCCATTGCTCAGCAACAATCCGCTTTGCACCTGTATGATGCGCCTGCACATTGTGGTGCATATGCATGCGCAGTTCGGACCTGACTAGTTCCCCAAACACTGCAACTCAGGACAATTTTGTGGCCTCTCCTCACCTTTGCCATGAGAACACCAGGACCAATGCCTACTATTCCTCTGTCCAAGAACACCATGACTACCCCTCAAGCTGAAGAAGGAACTGAGGGGCATGTGCACCAGGACCAGACTTTGCTAGGTCAGTTCCATTGGACATTAGTGTGCTCCCCACATTCTCACACCCACCCGCACTGCTCTCATGAGACCAGGACAATTATAATTTTCGCAAAATAATGTTAGTAGTTTTCCTGCAAATGTGTTTCTCTTTCTTTTCTTCTTACAGCGTACTTCTACCCCACTGTGTGCTATTCGTGTAATGTTTACCTCCATTGATTGCACACCCTTACAGCAGCAACCTATGCAGTGTGCCCCACATGGCTGCCTCGGATGGTTCCTCCACGGGCAGGGTGTCCTTCATTTGGATCTTTCCATGCAGTGTATAGCATACTCCTACACACGTGTCAGTTTTCCCATACATGCATTTGGCCCTTGTATGGATCATTTCCCACTGTGTAACCTTCATAGTGCGCCCAACATAGCTGCCTTATCTGGTGCGCTTGTGGATGGGATGAGAAATGCTTGGACCTGATGGTTTTGTTGGAACCCTACTCTGAACTTTAGGACACTGTAATCTCCCCATTTTGTGTTATATCTTCTAGGGGTGGACTATTCCACCCTTGGAAATCCTACAAAGTGCGCCCAAGATGGCTGCCGCACCTGGTACCTTGTGAGGGTGGAATACACAACCCTTGGAGGTTATTACTCAAAATGCCTACACCAATCATGCATTATGCTTTGTGTGCTCAAGGTTTTTTTTTATGTCTGTGTGGTTTATTTTTTGATGTATTACTTAAATCTTCTGTATTATATGGTGCATTGTTTGAGTTCAAAATGGTGCCGCGGATGGCTGCCTCGGTGCTGCTCTGCCAAGCAACCTTCGTTTTTTAGTTTTACATGTATAATATGTCTAATATGTCGAGTCTATCGCACAGTTGCAATGTGCAGTATGAACTCGTGTAATGTTTGTAATGTATGCTACATTTTTCGCTCTTATGCTATGTATTCCCATTTAATTTTGCTGCTTGGCAATGCATTGTACCACAATAAATTCCTAGTGTACATGAGTACACCTGGCCAATAAAGCGGATTCGGATTGTGCATTGTTGCATTCACATACAGTTTATACTCAGTTGCTAATACCACCCTGTGCATTGTTGCACTCCCTTACATTCTGTTACTTATCCCAGCTTGTGAATTGGTCAACTTTAATCAAGGTAGTATTCAGTGAGCATCTCTCTGCACTTGTGTTTTACTCTTGATCAGCCTCCTATCACCTTGTCCATCCACAAGTATGGGGTGGACCTAACTCACCCTGGAAAGGCAGCTGCTAAAGGTGAAGCATAGCATTGCAGGAGGCTAAAAGACTGCTGGGCAAGTGTAATCACGTGAGCGCCACCTTGTACTACCTGGTTGCCTTAGTAACACAGTCATTACAGCTGTTCCACATATCAGGCCAACCCACTATATTCATCTCATATCCAGACTGCTGCCCAGGTATCTACTCCGAATCATAACAGTTTGCTTGCGATCATCTGATTATGTTTCCATTGTTAAAGTTTGTGAGCAATATTTTGATATATTTATTATTTTATTATAAAATTATGTTTGAAAAACAAAAGCAGAATATCAACATCTGTTTGACCCTCTTCTCTCAGAATATACATTTTTTCTTACTTTGATACATTCTGAATCACTGTGGAACTCAGCTTGCTTTACTTATATCTTCAAGGGAGGCAGATTGATAAATCAATATCATACCTCCCAACTGTCCCACTTTGGCTGGGACAGTCTGGTTTTCATGGGATTGTCCCACTGTCCCACCCACGGGTCACAGCGTCCCGCGGTGTGTGTGTGTGTGTGTGTGGGGCAGTTGTGGTGTTTATACACCGCTGCTCTGCTATCTGAGCAGCGGTGTTTGCTGGGTGAGCAGTGGGTAAATAGATGCCATGTACATATACACGGCATCTACACAATGTGAGGACAGTCTCTGGGGGCAGCCCAGCATCTCTGGGAGTGCTGGGCACGCTCCCGGAGCAACAAAATGGGGGATGCAACGAGTCGTGGTGTCCTGCTCCACTGACCACCAATTTTGGGAGGTATGGAATATGGTTAGTGCTGAATAATCTTGTCAGTGCTGGTTGTAAATTTACAGGGGACATTATTTTTTATTACAATCCCTGGATATCAAGCTAACTCACAGTTGCTGCTGATGACACAGGGGGATGATTGCACAATGTATTACTGACTTGGCTATTATGATGTTACATGTTGATCACATACACTGAGCTGTTTGGCATGGAGCATGCTTCTTGAAGGGAGTTGGAGATACAAAGGTTTCTGTGGAAAATAGGAGGTTGTGGAAGCAAATGCAGTGGAGACAGTGGTGATGGTGATGGGGAGTTTGCTGTATGTGTGGTAGGTTAAAATCCTGACATCTGCTCTAGAGACCAATCCACAGATCTCTCATTGGAAGAGGAAGCAGACATTCTAGAAAAAATCATTACCACCCCATCAATGTATATAAAACGTAGGATCTTTAAATACATCAGCTATAAGTTTAAACCAAAACTGCCCAGCTTTTATAAAGAGGGAGAGCCAGGAGGTGCCTACAGAAGAAAACACCATTTTCTCCAATTTTGCTGAGGTAGCATGTGACGCTTTATATGCAGGACAAGTGTCTGAGTCCTCCTGTTTGATCTCCTAGATCTTTATGTGCTGACTATTGGTCTACCATGAATAATTGGGATACGCATCTACTTTTGGATAAACTGCATATACCTGCATAGGTGATAGCCAGAAAATGGATGGCCCTATCACAGTAACTACTTTGATTTGTACATACTTGGAGAAGCTGTATGCTGAGATATGAGAGCGTATGAAGCAGGATGAGTTTATTACAGAGGAAGATCATGGACCTGGGAAATGCTGCAGTTATATATGGACTCTCTGCAGAGAGCTGTAAGGTTGAGTAGGAGCAAAACTAAGCTGCCCACATTGCCAACATTTTACTGAAAACTAGAGGAGCGACAACTGGAGAAAGGAAACCATTTGTATTTATTTAGCAATAAACCAATTTCTAATAACAAAACGTAAGTGTATCTGAAGTATGCATGACATGATCCTGGCTCACACGTCACTGTTACAATCTACACGCATCTTGCAATTATAGCTTATTTGCATATACAGGCAATTAACACATTTGACAGCTGAAAACATTAACGCATATGTATTCCAACTCTGAATCAGCCACATAGTGTTATCATTTATTGGTTTATTAACTATCATATCGTGAGAAATTGCTAATACACAAACTACTATTACAAAATTGATAAAAAATCCCGCCCAGAATACATTCAATATGCGATCCATGATAAATGGGCCCTAAATCCGGCCCTGCTGACCACTTTGATAAAATGGTGCAGAGACTTTGAGGGAATTCAGTTAGATGCGATAAAGTGTTGAGTTTTAAATGTTAGCTTATCGTGCATATCGCCCGTTAATATCACTTATCGCCTGTTATTGGGTCTTTAGTTAACACGTGAAAAAACAAGAATTATCAGGTGAAACTCGTAACACCCATTTTCTGATTGGATTGTATGATAAGTTTAGGTGAAAATGGGGAAATCTGTCTGTACCCCCCCAAAAAAACAAATATTGGATAAGAGTATAGAAGTCTATTAGAGGCCATAATACAAGTATTTGGGGTTCTTAAATTACGTCAAATGGGTGTTACAAGCATTTTTTTAAAACAGTTATGATAGAAAGCAAGTGTTTTTCTGCAAAATAAATGCTCTACTTAAATTAGAGGTGCATAAAACTGGCTGTAAGTATATATTTGTGTCATTTTAAGCCGCTTTAAAAAAAACTTCAAAAAACACCTCAACACCCACTTGCAATCTTAAAAACACCTGTCCCAATTCATACAGGACACACATATACAGGGGGATATTCAATTAGCAGCGATAACAGACTTTTTGCGTGAAAAATCCAGTTTTTCGCACAAAAATATTACTTTTCCCGCGAAACGCAATTACAGCCTATTCAATTTTCCTGGAAAATTTATCGGTGATAATTTTTTTCACTAATTTCACTTCACCTACTCTGAGCAGGTGAAAAGTTGGGAAAAGTCACTATTTTAAGGTAAAAATGTTTGGATATGGTACAGAACTCCTGGGACACCCCCTTAATGACTAATTAGGCACGTTGAAGTTTTTAATTATTTTTAATTGCCCAATAATGACATGTCATTTTTGGGGTGAAAAAGTACAAAGTGATGGAAATTGGGGTTCAAGGTATGGGAAAGGTATACTGGGGTGTTTTATGAGTGGGACAGGTGTTTTTAGGCTTGCAGGTGGGAGTAATCAGTCTGTTTCCACTTTTTTTTAAGTACCCTAAAAGACCCAAATATATACTTATACCCATTTTCTTGTACCCCAAATTTAATGAGAACATTAATTTTGCACAAAAAACTTGCTTTCTAGCATTTTTTTGCATTTAAAAAAAAATGCATATAACATCCATTTCACACAATTTAGGTCCCCAAAAACTCTCTAATGTGATCTCTAATACACTTCTCTTCTGTTTTCCTATGTTAGTTTAGCATTTTTTGGGGTACAGACCGATTTCCCCATTTTCACTGCAACAATTTTCACGTGAAACCCGTTTGGAATTAAATAGGTTGAAAAACGGGAGCGCACATACCCGCAAAAAGCCGTTTTTGCGGCAGTTTTCACCCGATTGCCGCAAAAAAAATTCGGCCGAAAAATTGCCGCGAATTTGCGGATAATTGAATACCCTAGACAGTATCTGTCCCACATCAATTAACCCATTTTCCTGCATTTTCACCCCAAAATATGGCATGTCATTACTGGCCAAATTAAGATAATTAAAACAATTCTACGTGGCTAATTAATCATTAGAGAGGGTGTCCCATTTTTACATTAAAATAGGGATTTTCCACAAATTTTCAGTTGGAAACCACCACCACAGACCGATCGTTATGTATCTGTTACTTCTAGGTCTCTTACGGAACCATACTCTATGGAGAATTATCGTGTGTCAACCTCACCTGCAGTTGAGTTGGGTTATAACCACTTTCCATGTGAAACGGGTTATCACCTGCAATTGAATCCCCCCCTGTTTTGAAATAATAGCTGGTACAGATGTTGCTGGTATGCTGAACGAAACACAAGAAGCTGGGAGACAGCAACAAAACGGGATGCAGTCAGGATGCCAGCACTCAAAATACCGGCATCGGAGTCTCGACACACGCCCAAAGTATGCTGGGGACTTCTAGGTTTTACTTACGGGGGCGGGGGGGATGTCGAGGTTAGGGTTAGTCTGCGGGATGAGGGTTAGGCTGCGAGAGGGGGGTTAGATATAGGCACCACCGGGATGGGTTATGGTTAGGCTGCGGGAAGGGAGGGTTAGGGAGGTAGGGTGAGGGGTATATGAATAAGTATCGGGATGCCGGTGTCGGTCTTATCCCATATCACACCTAACAAAACAACTTCCCTGACAAACCTAGTCAAACCCTGCAATGCTCCAATAATTTTAACAATGTTTATTCAGTCTCTCTAAGGCATCTTGATGTCTGATTTCCATTTATTGCACTGCATCACAGTTCTAATGACTAAACTGCACTGACTGCATGACAAAACCCTTCTGAAACTGGATTTTGTGAATCAGTGGCGCCTCTTGTCAGACTCAAAAAAAAATGTTAAATTGCACAGTACTTTACCTTTAGAACACAGTTCTCCTCATAGAAGATTTAATGAAATAAGGGAGTGATAATAAGCTCACCTAATTAAAACAAAAAACAGTTGCAGTCACTTTGACATTTAAAATGGAGAGAATGTTGAAAGTGTTCACAGGAGACAGTCAACATTAAAGATATCTACATGGTTGAAATGTCAACGTCTGCTTAATGTCGATATTGACAACCCAGGAAATGTGGCCAATGTCATAAAGTCGACAGTTACCATTAGAGTGACCATTACCATTGGGGACAGAATTACAGTAAAAAGGCATTGTCAACATTTTCGACATTACATCAGTGTCGACATGCAGAATGTCAACATGATCAATGGAGACAGGACTATTGAAACAGAAGTGGGGCACAGGTGCTGGAGGGGGCGTGGCCAAATCCAGGAGTCCCTGTATATGACGACCATATCGCTAACATGTTGACCTAATGATGAACATCAGTATTGTGACTGTGAATGAGCAGCTGGGTCCCAGCACTGACCACACACCCTGCTCCTCTGAGGATCCTCCCAGCAGCAGCCCATCGCCCTCACACACGGGCCCCACGTTACAGTGTTTTCCTGGAAATCACTGTAACTTAGCATTTCTTATGCAGATACAGCCACAGTTGCACACAGAATATAGGATGGCGCATATCATTTTAATCAGAATAAGCTGCTTGTGAGTCTTAAGTCACGTAGCGATGCGAATAAGACACATTTTCTGCAAAAAAAGACGCCCAACATTAGCAGGGCTGCCCGGGAGATGCCAGCTGACTCATGTAGAAAAATAGAAAATATTTGATTGTGCTTTCAACAGCAGCTGGTATGGGGGTTGGTCAGCTCCCCTAGTGATAGATAAATTGAAAAAATGGTGTGTACCAGCGCTGGCTGTTTGTTATGGGCAATTAAAAGTAAAAACACAATCAATATACTGCATAAAATACAATTATATATTTTTTATATTATTTTATTTTATGCAGTATATTGATTGTGTTTATTAAATTTGAATATTAGTAATTCTTTAACCAACCGTCCTGGTAATAATTTTTTCACTTTTAACTGATTATAAGTTTATAACAAACAGCCAGCGCTGGTACACACCATTTTTTCTACATATCTCCAGATGCATGGCGTATTGAGGCAAGATGTATGAGTTCATATCTGTAGTTCATGACTTATGCAGATTGTACAGTGGGCTCCAGTGACCATTCTAAATATTCTGTAAATTGCAGATACCTTGCTGTTTAAACATAAATCAGTTGCTTTTTGCATCATTTACGAGAAGAGCTAGACTAGTCTGGTGTGATGAACATATCTCTGGGGGAATACTTTTACACCAACACTGACAGTATACTGCAATAAAAGGAAACATTAACCTATTCAGTCATCACAGAGGAAAAAAAACTTGTAATGGGCAGCAGCGTCATTGCTGTGTAATCCAATAAAAAAAATCTAAAACCACTGGTGAAGACTAAACTTTCCCTATCCACAGAGATAATCCATAATCCCTTATTTCTGACCTCTGATCATGATTACATGAGCTACTACTGATACTTACCACTAGCTGGTGACATGCATGGTGCTGCCTAGGGTGGTGTCCACCATAAAATAACACATTACAGCATGTTGCAGGACCTCTGCAGAAGCAGCCTAAAACTTGTTGGGCACTATCTGCTTCCTTCCTGTGGCATAGGGGTATGTTGCCTTCAGCTGAGTGGGCCAGTCCTGTGCCCCCATTGCCCAGCCCCAGCAGCCACTCACCATCATGTTCCCCTGCATGCTAGCCATCTTGATCATCAGCTTCTCCTTCATGTTGGTTGCCGCTGGTTGGGTGCTGGGGAACTTCCTGGATAGATCACCTGACGCTGCATCATGTCACACCCCCTCAGTGAGGCAGATCTGATATCTGCCTCCCCTTGTGCTCTTTTTTGCAGTATTATTGGCCACAGTGTGGCCCCACCCCCAAGAAGTTCCTGACTATCACAGAGGGGAGGCTGAGATCATAGCTGCCCCACCGGTGTTTGCATGATAGGTTTACAGTCAAAAGGTTAACATTCAATAGGTTGACACCATATGGTCGACAAGTTCAATTGCTCGACCTGACAATAGATAATACAACATATGGTCAACACAAGTTTTTTGGACTTTCCTTTATTTTTTTCAACTTTTTCATGTTTTACCATCCTTGTGGACTGCGATTGAGAATGGTAACTTGTGCCAAAAGCAGCAGTAGCGGAGTGCGGCACCTTGCCTGATGCATGGCGAGGGAACGCAGTACACTAATTGGGGTTTCATGTGCTGAAACCTACAATTCGACACTCAAAAAACATAAAAACCCTTTGTCGACCTTTTTCATACAGTATGTTGAACTTGTACATGTTGACCTTTTTACTGTTGACCTTTTGAACCACACCTGCCTCACCTCTGGTCTCTACCGGACAGTCCTTATTTTCAACAGAGTTCTGCATATTTGGTAAATTTTGATTATAGAAATTATTAAAATAATACAAAGATGATATTTATAAGTTATAAACTATATTTTTAAACTGTTTTTATAGTAAAATGTGTGTTATCTGATATAAACTGAAGTAATCAAGTCCTCATCACATTCATGGACATATGCAATGACCTTGATCACGAAAAGTCACGTGGCCCAAGTCACCGATATAAGCACACCATTGGTAGGTTATGTTTTTGGCTGTTGCGAAAGTAGCTGTATTACCCACTACAGCTACTTTCTACAGACCAAGCTGTATAGTCAGTTTGTAGGCATTTAGTAATTCCTGGTACATTACCATTGCCCTAAGCTTGATCACAACTAGATTACAATATAGCATCTACTATAGCAGAGGTTCTCAAATTCGGTCCTCGTGGGCCCACACAGTGCATGTTTTGCAGGTGCACAGGTGTATTAATTACTCACTGACATGTTAAAAGGTCCACAGGTGGAGCTAATTATTTCACTTGCGATTCTGTGAGGAGACCTGCAAAACATGCACTGTGTGGGCCCACGAGGACCAAGTTTGAGAACCTCTGTACTATAGTGTTGCTACTACTGTACACTGTTCTACAAAATGTCTTGTCTGCGTTGTATTTTTGCCTATTTTGCTTTACACTTCTAGTCAACCCTTTAGTAAATAGCAGACCTAAAACTGTTGTTATGTTGATTACATTGTGTACACCCTCTAAATATTGTTTCTTCAGTCTTTTGCGTATATCTTGCATAAGTTATTGTTTTCATATTAATTGGTTTTGTTTCATATCATTGGGAGTCCATTCTCTTGGTTGTGTAAAAACATCCACGATAGACCATATTTCCCATCACCTTTATACTTGTAACAAATAATATTTTTTCAAACAATTATTGTTTTAAAATATTTTGAAATAGAATTTTAATTATATTTACTTTTTCCCCCAAACAAATACACAATAGGGGCAAAGACAAACACCATGATGAGATTGGGTGGGGGGTAGGGGGGAGTCTAACATAATAGAAAGTAAAAATAGGATTTGAATTACCTACCGGTAAATCCTTTTCTCGTAGTCCATAGAGGATACTAGGGTCCACATTAGTACCATGGGGTATAGATGGGTCCACTAGGAGCCTTGGGCACTTTAAGAAATCAATAGTGTGCACTGGCTCCACCCTCTATGCCCCTACCAGATTCAGTCTAGAAAGACTGACATATCCTGAGGAAGGATGTAACAGAACAGTGGTGAGATTCAAACCAGCATACACAAACAAGAGGAAAGCTATGCTAACCAAACTGAACAGCAACAGAAACGGCTGAACCAACAAACATTACTAACCGAAGCAACAGGGCAGGAAACACGAAGCACTGGGCGAGCGCCCAGTATCCTCTACGGACTATGAGAAAAGGATTTACCAGTAGGTAATTAAAATCCTATATTCTCTTACATGCTAGAGGATACTGGGGTCCACATTAGTAGCATGGGGATGTATCAAAGCTCCCAAACCTTTGGGGGGAGAGAGCTGAGGTTCCGGCAGAACTGATTGGCCAAACTGAAGGTCCTCAGAGGCCAAAGTATCGAACTTGTAGAACTTAGCAAACGTGTGCGATCCTGACCAAGTAGCTGCTCGGCAGAGCTGTAAACCCAAGACACCCCGGGCAGCCACCCAGGTAGAACCCACAGACGTAGTAGAGTGGGCCTGCACTCTAGGAACCAGCAATCCTGCCGATGAATAATCCTGCTGGCTAGTAAGCCTGATCCAGCGAGCAATAGACTGCTTTAAAGCAGGACACCCAATTTTCTTGGGATCATAGAGAACAAACAGCGAGTCAGATTTTCTGTGACGAGCTGTCCTTTTCACGTAGATCTTCAAAGCCCTCACAACATCCAGGGACTTTGAGGTAGAAGAGGTGTCAGTAAGCACCGCAACCACAATAGGTTGGTTGATATGAAACGCAGACATCACCTTAGGAAGAAATTGTTGACAAGTTCTGAATTCAGCTCTATCCTCATGAAAAATCAAATAGGGGCTTTTGTGAGACAACGCCCCCAATTTGGACACACGCCTTGCGGAAGCCAAAGCCAACAGTGTAGCAGTCTTCCATGTAAGAAACTTAACGTCAACCTCCTGTAAAGGTTCAAACCAGTCCGACTGCAGAAACTGCAACACCACGTTAAAATCCCAATGTGCCATGGGAGGCACAAAGGGCGGCTGGATGTGCATAACACCCTTCAAGAACATCTGAACCTCAGGGAGGGAAGCCAATTGTTTCTGGAAAAAAATGAACTAGGCCGAAATCTGGACTTTCAAGGAGCCCAAACTTAGGCCCACATCCACACCTGACTGTAGAAAAAGGAGACAACATCCCAGTTGAAGTTCCACTGCAGGAAATTTCCTTTTATCACACCACGAGACATATTTTTTCTAAATACGGTGGTAATGTTTAGACGTTACCCGTCCTAGCTTGGATCAGGGTTGGATCAGGGTTCAGAACCTTGTTCGGAATGCTTTTCTAGGCTAAAATCTGACGCTCAACTTCCATGCCGTCAAAAGTTGCTGCGGTAAGTCTTGATAGACGAAGGGCTTCTGTTGCAGAAGATCCTCTCGCAGAGGCCACGGGTACCCCAGGAGCAACTCCAGTAGATCGGCGTACCAGGCCCTTCTCGGCTAATCTGGAGCAATGAGAATTGCTTGAACTTTTTCCCTTTTTATTCTTTTGAGAATTCTTGGGATCAGTGGAAGAGGTGGGAACACGTAAACCATCTGGTAAACCCACTGAGTCACCAGAGCGTCCACCGCCACTGCTTGTGGGTCCCTCGACCTGGAACAATAGCGTTTTTAAGCTTCATGTTGAGACGAGAGGCCATCATGTCTATCTGTGGAACTCCCCACCGACTTGTCAAGGACTCAAACACCTGCGGGTGAAGGCCCTACTCTCCTGGGTGGAGGTCGTGTCTGCTGAGGAAGTCCACTTCCCAGTTGTCTACTCCAGGAATGAAGATTGCCGACATCGCCACCGCGTGTTTTTCTGCCCAGAGGAGAATTTTTGTCACCTCTGACATTGCAGCTCTGCTCTTCGTTCCGCCCTGTCGGTTTATGTACGTTACGGCTGTCACATTGTACGACTGAACCTGAATGGCTTGGTCTTGAAGAAGATGCAATGCCTGTAGAAGAGCATTGTATATGGCCCTTAATTCCAAAATGTTGATCGGAAGAATGGCTTCCTGACTTGACCATTTTCCTTGGAACTGTTCCCCAACCTCTGAGGCTTGCGTCCGTGGTTAGCAGAATCCAATTTTGAATGCCGAACCGTCAACCCTCGGTCAGGTGAGAAGTCTAGAGCCACCACAGAAGAGAAATCCTGTCTTTTGGTGACAGACGTATCCTCTGGTGCATGTGAAAATGCAATCCGGACCATTTGTCCAACAATCCAGCTGGAATAGCCTGACATGAAACCTTCTGTACTGCAAAGCCTCATAAGAGGCTACCATCTTCCCCAGAAGGCGAATGCAGAGATGCACCGATATCCGGGTTTGTTTTAGGACATCCCACACCATGGACTGGATTACCAATGCCTTTTCCAATGGAAAGGAACACCCTTTGCTCCTCCGTATGCCGGATCATTCCTAGGAACGGAAGCCTCCATGTTGGTTCCAGGTGGGATTTCAGCTGGTTCAGAATCCACCCATGATCCTGGAGAAGTCTGGTTGAGAGGGCAATGCTGTCCAACAACCTCTCCCTGAAAGGCACTTTTACCAGCAGGTCATCCAGGTATGGTATTATGTTCACTCCCTGTTTACGGAGTAGAAACATCAGAATCCTGGATATGTTGTAGGAGCAAAACAATGTCCCCCCTGGATAAGGTATCCAAACTGTCAATTAGGTTACCTGACCATTTTGCAATGGCTCTAGTGATCCATGTGCAAGCAATAGTGGGTCTCTGGGCCACCCCCGCCGACATGTATAGTGATTTGAGAGTGTTTTCAATTTTGCGGTCATCTGTGTCCTTGAAGGAAGCTGCCCCAGGCACCGGTAAGACAATCTTACGTGACAATCTAGATACCGATGCGTCGACAATCGGCGGGTTTTCCCATTTCTTTCTATCATCCAGGGGAAAGGGAAATGATGTAATCAATCTTTTAGGAATCTGAAATTTCTTGTCAGGGTTAGCCCAAGTTTCTTCAAACAGGGCATTCAATTCCTTAGATGCAGGAAAAACTAGCCAAGGATTTCCTTTTTACATTAAAAGGGATTCCTCCTCCACCTCTGCCGTCTTGTCAGGAATGTGCAGGACATTTCTGATAGCCTCTATCAGGGCCTGTACGCCCTATGACAAGACATCATCCCCCCGCTAGCATCCACCTCGCCCTCCTCTGGATCTGATGTATCGTCATCAGTGTCATCCTGCATGAGCTGGGCCAGAGAATGCTTTGTGGGCAAATGGCGGGGGTATGAAACACTGATATGGGAACTGAATCTCTATTCATCAGGTCATCCATAGACTGTCTTAAAATTTGTGTCTCTTTCTCATTATTGGATAATTTAGTTGAAATATTCGAAATAATTCCTTTAATGGAAGCTAACCATGGGGGTTCTGCCCCACTAGTCTGAAAATGAGCACTATCCTGGGTACAGGGTCATTACGCTCCAGTGCTTACTCTAGTCTCCAGGGGAAGAATGGCACACAGCCGTGCAGGAAACACAGTCCCTGGACATGGTAATGTGAAGGGACACCCACACCCACAGAAGGGGAAAATACAGTTTAACACACATAGAGCCCCTAGGGATTAACAGAAATCGGAGCCAGTCACACACAGCGCCCCTATAGCCAAGAAATTATCAACTGGGTTGCCACATTAAGTCCCTTAATAGGGCGTAGAAGGGGGGGGGGGGGGGGAGTAGTGTTATTTACTAAGACCCCCTGGTACCGCTGAGGAGACTTGGATTCTTTATGGAGGAGCTGCGTTTCCCTGATTCCTGTCAGAGCATGCTGCAGCGGGAAAATGGTGCTGGTGAGCTGCTGGAACAGCTCATAGTGAAGCCCCGCCCCCTTAATGGCACGCGGCTTCCCGCTTTTATTTAGACTGGCCTGAGGCAATTTTCACACTAACAAAGGGTTAAAAGCCTTGTCAGTCATGGGTGCCAGTGTGGGTATCATTGCTGGCTCAGCGCGCCCCTCACAATGGGACACATGCCACCACATGTTCTTTCTGAGCCCCCTTGAGCGTAGCCTGTACTCAGTGCTGTGCTCCTACCCTTGTGCCATTCCCGCCAACCGGGACGCTGGCACTGTACTCCCCACTCTTCTCTCTTCTGGTGCTGTTAGGCATGGCGGCGTGCTGCTGGAGGGTATGCTGCGCCATGGTGTGGCTCGTGAATATCTCCCTCAGGAGCTCAGTGTCCTGTCAGCGGAGAAATGGAAACATTAACTATCCAGGAAATTGAGCCATCTCCCCCCTAAGTCCCACGAAGCAAGCAGGCTGGTGCCAAGCTGCCCTGCCTGAAAACAAAATAGAAAATAAATGCAGAAATCTCTTCAGAAGCTTCCCTAAGCATGACCGGCTCCTCCAGCCACATTTTATAAACTGAGTCTGGTAGGAGGGGCATAGAGGGAGGAGCCAGTGCACACTATTGATTTCTTAAAGTAGCCAAGGCTCCTAGTGGAGCCATCTATACCCCATGGTACTAATGTGGACCCCAGTATCCTCTAGGACGTAAGAGAATGAAAGGAGAAAAACACCAACAAGATACACAAATATGAGTTTTCGGAGGAAAGAGTCAGGGCAGTACAGATGGTTAGCATTTCTGCCTCTCAGCACTGAGGTCATGAGTACGATTCCCACCATGACCCTAATTGTGTGGAGTTTGTATATTCTCCCCGTACTTGCGTGGGTTCTCTCTGTGTACTCCGGTTTCCTCCCACAATTCAAAAATATACTGGTAGGTTAAATTGGCTCCAAACAAAATTAACCCCAGCGCCATATAAATAAAGGATAATAATAATAATAATAATTAATGCGTGTGTACATGTGGTAGGGAATATAGATTATAAGCTCCATTGGGGCAGGGATTGATGTGAATGGCCAATTATTCTCTGTAAAGCGCTGTGGAACATGTGTGCGCTATAAAAATAACTGGTAATAAATAAATGTGCCACTCACCTGGTTGGAAGTGGGAACATGATCTGCTTTGTGTAATCTAAATGGCAATGCACTGCTTTCTTTTTTGTAAAAGGCAGTGTCTTTTGCTTACGACCTTTTAGTTGGACTAGAGCAGTGGTTCTCAAACGTGGGCCTCATGACGCCAAACAGTTCCCGTTTTCCAGGTCACCTAGCAGGTGCACAGGTGTATTTCATTACTCAGTGACACGTTTTAAAAGATTCACAGATGGAGCTAATTATTTTACTAGTGATTCTGTGAGGGACCTGGAAAACTTGCAGTTTGGGGTTTGAGAACCTGTGCACTAGAGCCATCACAGCAGAGGAAACTGGCTATACGCATCACTCATATACTGCATGGCTTATGCCTTCTTCTGCCGGCCCGATAATATCAGTTGGGTCAGTTGACTACAGAAAAACCTCCTGTGTGTGATGGAGGTGGATGTGCACCTGCCTAATAAGTGCAGAATAAAGCTTGTAAATGGGACATTTTTCCCTTTCTTGTATGCAACACCACACACAACACATTTTTACTGTGTGCCAGCAATGTGCAAACTCAGTGAACTGCCATGAAGGGTGTGCCTGTTTTAGGGTGCTACATCAATAACGGAGTTCAGTCTGTACAGGCATTCCAGTGAATATTAAGTTGGCACATTTTTTTATTTACATAGCGCACCCTCAAGTAGTACTGAAAATAAATAGCCAAAAGTACACAAAAACACGGTTGTAACATCATTCCTATTATACTTCATATTCCTCAATTGATAAAAAGAGAACTTCAGTTGTTGCTGTTGAGTTTTAATTTATCATCATTTATCAAGTAGAAATAAATCACTTTCTTATACTGTTCTAACATGTCTGGTTGAAATTGGAATTTACAGCTCTCCTCTCGTATAACTAATTACTTATTTTTAAAACAATTCAGTAATATTCATTTAGTTTTGTGTTCAAATGTTATTAGTGCATTTAAAATGCTCTTTTACCACTTTCAATACAAATTGGTCACTACAGATGAAGTCCACTTTCTTTGGCAGACAGCCTATGCCAATAACATGGGTCAATCTGCTGCTTAGCCTAGTGTAGGGTGATAGGATCACTTTCCAATTTATACAAGCATGTGAGTGCCCAAATTGGATAGATCAGATATTAATGTTGTTGGCAGATTACTAGATCTCATTGACCATATTTACAAATTTAGTTGAAAATAATGACATTTCTATAGAAAGATTTTGATCATGTACTACTCTTATTTTAGCAAGAATACACACAACCATAATTGGTAAACTAATAGAAAAGTATTCTCTTGAAAAGAATTGAATGTTTTTCTGTAATTTAGCCAAGCAACTTTAGGAAGATGAATAATTATCACTTTAGGTGCTCCTTCACGCTTCAGAGGAGAAATTATTAATTTCAGGTTGAACAGTGACTGCAGAAAATGCACATTCTAAAATGTCATATTAACCCAGTCATACCCATAAATTAGATAAATAAAATGATATTAATGTTTATTGACAACAGTTTCCATATAAGTCCAAGTTCATGTCTTATTGAAGTAGTTAAGCTCTTACCACAGACTGATAAATGGACATAAACTCAGTGATCTGTCCAAACCAACTACCCGAAAATATTACATACAGTAAATTATCAAAACTGGTGACACCCACACAGTATGTAATTATATTTATTAATTAGGCCTACACAGCTCATCTTGGCTTTATTATTATATAAATGTTCCCACTTATTCTGATATAGTCAAAGAGAACTCCCTTACTGGATCACAGCTTGTAATTGCACAAATGTGTTGCATGTTATAGTTTGTCTACAAGTTGTTCCCCACCACATTGCAGGGGTAAACTGGATATTCATGGCTTCCCATTTATGGGCAGAGCAGCATTAAGGAGATATATATCTTGATTGCAGGGACTTTCAGGAAGTATATCATGTAGAGCAGTCCCAAACCAGGAGTGTGCCACTAGCATTGGACAGTCGGCAGATTGTCCTGCTCTGTTCTACCTGTTTTTTCCACTGCAGGCATCTTGGGATAACTTACTGCTTGGTCACATCCTGGAATGTTGGGACCATGTAAAAAGGATAGGATATTGGATAAACCAGTGGTTCTCAAATATGGCACCCTAGCAGTCCAAGTTTTAGGGACATCTCTGCTTGCGCACAGATGGTATAATTAAACTAACTGAGGTACCAATTAAGGCACGTGTGCCTAAGCATGGATGTACTAAAAACCTGAACTGTTGTGGTGCCTTGAGGACCACATTTGGTAGCCACTAGGAAAGACTATTTATCTTCTGGAAAGATGAGTGAACACCCTAGCCCCTACCACATCAAATCACTAGCAACCATAATTAATAATAATAGGAACATCGAGCTTCAAGTGAGACACTATATAATATAATATATATATATACACACATACATACATATATATATATATATATATATATATATATATCTACCACCAATCCCCATGCAGTAAATTAATAAATCACCCCAGATAACATTAATACTCCACACACAAGCCCCCACATAGCTTTACCACCCCCCAAATACCATTAATATCCCACCCACATAACATTAATTACCCCAAGGCATTTACAAATTTGAAAGTTGTGGGAGGCAGGTCCCTATGAAAAAGCAGACTGCACAGGAGAGAAGAAAAGTAGGAGAAGTTGGGTGTAGTTGAGAGGAGACAATAGGTAGAAGTGTAGATTTAGAGGAAACAAATTACAGCTCATTGGTGGCTGGTACTGGGGGGTGAGTGGTCAGCTTTCTTCACATTGCAATAGTGAGGGCAGCCCCCTTTAGGCAAGGGCCAATCTTGATAATCCCTGGCTAACCAGACCCCCGGGACCACAAGGCTCTTGCCTAGGTTAAATGGTGTGTTAACCTGGCACTACCCACACTAGTACACAAATTATTGTCCGTGAGACTGTTTGCTATGTGTTTAATATAGCAAAGTCAAATACTAACCAATAGTAAGCAGCTCTGCTGGAAGGCATCGGTGATGGTGTATGAGGAGTAGCTTAGAGGATTCTGGAGCTTGGCAGAAATGATTGGACGAATGCCGCAGATTGCTGGCTGTCATTTCCACTATTCCACTATTTGCTTGTGATGAGGAAAGGGACATTATCTTCCACCCTCTCCTCAAATGTAGAAAACCTCTTTAAAGTTGATTTGTCCACATTTTTTTTCTATGAAACAGCAGATAAATATATGGTCTGTTTTATCTAACATCCCAGCTTTCTGATTTTGCAGTAACAAACTAAGTATTGGAAAAGGCAAGTTTTATAATCTGTCTCATGTCATTTTGTGTAGTTTGTGGGTAATACTCTTTTCTTAAAGAACAGTTAACTTGGTGGTCCTATATAAATAAAAGGTTAATACAAATAATATACAATATACACAAAAAATGTATGTCATTTTATGAGTAACGTAATCAGAAAATACCTCTGATTAGGATTAGTTGAACTGTACACAGATCAAGTTTCATTGACTTATCGTAACTGCACAGATGAGTATTTTTTTTTAAATTAATATACATATATATATATTCATATTTAACACAAATAAAATAACAGTAACTAAAACAGCACTGTGAACACAGTAATTTAGAGACCTTAAAAGTACACACCCTAAAATGCTTCCAACATGGCAGAAATAACATTCCTTTCCCTTGCACGTTGTATAACTATTAACACACACTGTGGGCAACAAACACATCACTTACAGTATGTATGCAATATACAAATGACAAAAAAGTTTTCATGTGCTGCATTTACTTTCTCTCATTCCTATGTAACTTAATGCATATTTTATATTTATATAAAGTCTATGTAAACCAGTTTGTATAAGAGCAGCTGGATAGGGGGGCATTATGCATGAGCAGTTCATACAAGTACACCCCCCTTGCTGGAAAATTAGACCATTTTTAAATGTTTTTCACCACACTTAAAAGCTCTGAGTGTTGTCATGATTTAATTATATTTGACCAGTTCATTTCTGTGTATTTTAATAGATGTTTAAACTTAAAAATAGGATTTTAATACCTACCGGTAAATCCTTTTCGCCTAGTCCGTAGAGGATGCTGGGGACTCCAAAAGGACCATGGGGTATAGACGGGATCCGCAGGAGCTTGGGCATACTAAAAAGACTTTGACTGGGTGTGAACTGGCTCCTCCCTCTATGCCCCTCCCCCAGACCTCAGTTATAGGAACTGTGCCCAAGAGAGACAGACATTTCGAGGAAAGGATTTTTGTTAAACTAAGGGCAAGAAACATACCAGCCCACACCACAAACATACCGTACAACTTGAGTAGCATAAAACCAGATAACAGTATGAACTAACAACAGCAACAAGCTGAACAAACTGATACACAACCACGTGTAACCGAAAATAACCAGTATCAACCTAACTGCAAGGAACAGTCCGCACTGGGATGGGCGCCCAGCATCCTCTACGGACTAGGAGAAAAGGATTTACCGGTAGGTATTAAAATCCTATTTTCTCTTACGTCCTAGAGGATGCTGGGGACTCCAAAAAGGACCATGGGGTCTATACTAAAGCTCCAGACTGGGCAGGAGAGTGCGGACGACTCTGCAGCACCGATTGAGCAAACATGAGGTCCTCATCAGCCAGGGTATCAAACTTGTAGAACTTCGCAAAAGTGTTTGAACCCGACCACGTAGCTGCTCGGCAAAGTTGAAGTGCCGAGACCCGTCGGGCAGCCGCCCAAGATGAGCCCACTTTCCTGGTAGAATGGGCCTTTACTGATTTCGGCAACGGTAGCCAGGCCGAAGAATGGGCTTGCTGAATCGTATTACAAATCCAGCGAGCAATAGTTTGCTTAGAAGCAGGATTTCCAATCTTGTTGGAAGCATACAGGACAAACAGAGCCTCTGTCTTCCTAGCAAGAGCCGTCCTGGCGACGTAAATTTTCAGAGCTCTTACAACATCAAGAGATTTTGGGACCGCCACTGCATCCGTAGCCACAGGCACCACAATCGGTTGGTTAATGTGAAACGAAGAGACCACCTTCGGCAGAAATTGTTGCCGTGCCCTCAATTCCGCTCTATCCGCATGGAAGATCAAAAAGGGCTCTTGTGAGACAAGGCCGCCAACTCAGATACTCGACTGGCAGACGCCAGAGCCAAAAGCATGGCCACTTTCCAAGTGAGAAACTTTAACTCAACCTTACGCAAAGGCTCAAACCCGTGAGACATAAGAAACTGCAACACCACTTCCAGATCCCACGGCGCCACGGGTGGCACAAAAGGAGGATGGATATGCATCACTCCCTTCACAAAAGTCTTAACCTCAGGAAGGATGGCCAATTCCTTTTGAAAGAAAATAGATAAGGCTGAAATCTGC